>NC_092073.1:4307500-4607500 GCF_039877785.1 Chaetodon trifascialis
CAGCACACAGTAAGCTACCGTAGTTGAGCTAGTTGAGCTTCTTTGATTTGTTTGTCTCTACCATCTTTCACAGTGAAACTATCTTTACCAAAACAAAAACTAAAAACTAAAAAATGACAGCATTAAACAGTTAATGTTTGTTCAAATGATTACATGGTGAGATGGTTTGGCCATCCCCAATAACATGTAACAAAGCTCCCTGACTGGTGTTGCAAGTACGTGGTATACACCTTAATCATTCTGCTCCTGGGGTGCACAACACTGTTTTTTGTTTTAACCATGAAGTGATCTCGTTAACGGAAGTTTTTTTTTTTTTTTGATGATTGTTGACTTTCCCTGACTTTTTTCTTATTTAAATAATTTACAAGCAGTTATTACTGCAAATAAGTTAAAGTGAGTCAATTCTGTCTGTATCTACTGCAGTTTTTGAAAACGATTAAACCAAAGGAATAAAGATGTCAGTGCATCGCCTCATTAGTATGGGCCTTTGTTCCTGTCTTTCAATTTCAGAACATGACTTACTGATATCACATTCAGATTTTGTGATACTTTCGCTCGGACCTCAGATTTCTGCTCTGCTCTGTGATTTTCTGGTGCAACGACCCTTTCAAAATTCACCAGTAATAGAATCTCAGGTGTAGAGTTGACCATTGAGATGATCTATAACTCATTGCAGGTAAGTTCGCCTTACTTATATACCGTTGTGTTTTGGGTTCTTGTTATTTCCTTTCATGTTTTACCTCGTGTTTTTGTGTTTGTTTCCTGCATGTTTTCTGTGTCACCTGTGTTTCATTAGTTAATGAGCATCTTGTGTATTTTGTGTCCATGTGCCCTCTTTCAGTGGTCAGGCCATCTGTGTTTGTTGCTTGTGCCCATTGTTGTCATTATTATACAGCATTAGCTGTATATTGTTAAAGCTCACTTTTGCATACACAAATGAAACAACCCGGTTAAAAAGTAATTGATGTACGGAATGCACTAAGACGTAAAGTGAACATTCCCACAGCACACAGGAGTAATTTCACTGGTCAACGCAACACCTGGAATTGTTTTGGCTGGGAAATTTTGACAGGAATGTTAGAGAAAAAAAAATCAGAGAGCAGAGAAGAAATCATTTCACCAGAGCACACAAGCAGCCTAAGTGCAAGTAAAAGGGCTAAAGCTAAAGCTCAGGAAATCTGTGCAAGCAACAATAGACAATATCTGAGTGCAGGCAGAAAGTAGAAATGTGTAAAAGCAGAAGCAGAGCGAATCTAAGCCTGGGCTTTTTGAGTGTGAGGGCAGGGTTTTGAGAGAAAGCATTACAAAATCTGAACGGGAAATCAATAAGTCAGGCTCTAAAATTCAAAGACCGCGCTCTTGAATAAAGATAGGGGGAAAAAAACCCCATACACTAGCTAGCAATCAACACAGAGTATGAAAGATTTCTGACATAAGTACTACATCAAGGCTAAGAGACTGAGAGAAAGGTTGAAAGAAAGATGAATATGGATGGTTTGTAAAATGTCCCTTCCCTTCTGTCCTTACCTTTTCAACTGAGAGAACATTCAACAAGTTCTAACTCTAAAGTATGTCAAGTATGTGAGTGATTCATTATGACAGTGCATTAATGTGCATTATGGTCTGTGGACTCCTTCTGAAGTGCTTTCCAGGAGGAGCTGAGATGTAAGATTTTGCAGCATAAACTAAAACAGATGCTTTTTCTTTTCAGCCTCTGACTCTCCAGTGAAAGATCAACCTTTATGAATAATTCCATTCAAATCGTGTTCCTGAAGGAAAAAAGATTCAGTGAGGGGGCTGAGAGGAAGGTAAAAATTCTCATGCAGAAACAAGGAAAGATGAAGCAGCCATATAACCAGTTTGAAGGGCTTCAGTGGGTTATGAATGACCCTGAATTTTCAGAATGCATGATAAAGATTTTCTGTGTGAGTGATGAAACTGTTCCACAACATTATTGCAGGTTGAATGCTTGGCTCTACAAACATTTCATGTTTGGTTTGTTTGTTGGCAACTTAACTAACTTGGCAAAAAAGAGAGAAAAAAATGTGCAGTCTATCTATCTATCTATCTATCTATCTATCTATCTATCTATCTATCTATCTATCTATCTATCTATCTATCTATCTATCTATCATATAGATATTGTGTGTGTGTGTGTGTGTGTGTGTGTGTGTGTGTGTGTGTGTGTGTGTGTGTGTGCGTGCGTGTAAAAGTAAGCATTCTATTTGTTTTCCAACAAGATTTATAAAAATATAATTTATTGGCAGAAACTGGTTCACTTAGAGCAAGACCAAAACAAATGTAAAGCGTATCTGTCTTTTGGTTACACTGACCACATCCAGAATCATTATTCAATGAGAGATTTCTTGGACACTCAGACAGGATCACTGGTTGGTGGCTTCCGTTAATCTCCCCCAGGGGCCAATTAGGTTACAAATTAACACAACAGTGTTTGACACCACAGTAGACAGAATGTGAAAAAGATGGAATGCAACAAAGGCGGCTTCTAATCATCAAGAACATGTTGGCCCCGTCATCAGCTTGTGGAGGCTTTTTGAGACTTCTGGAGACACTTTTGCCCTGAACTGCATTTCATTTGTGACCCTGCTGTGATTATCTATTTCTAAAGTGAATCACCACTGATGCACTGTTGCTGAATTGGACCACATTATATTGTAAGCTGTTATTTTGTCCATCTTACTTATCACAGGGGATGTGCACAATCAACCCTACTGCCAAACAAATGTTTATACTGGCTGATGAAAAAACTCTGACTCAATTCAAAGAAACACTTTTTGTTTGTTTGTTTGTTTGTTTTATTTTAAGTATTTATCTCTACAATATATTAGTATACTGTCACTGTGAGTAATGGTTAATAAATAATTTACTTATGCCAAAGAGATCAGCAATAAACCATTAATGAGAACAACTTTTAGGTTGCCAGGTTTCAAAAAATTTCTCTGGCTGTTGAGTCATTCATAAGCAAGTCAGTGTGAAAGGGTCTCAAGTTTTTTTTAATTTCCTAATAAGTCAGCAGCAAAAGAGGAACACACCAGGTCCTTGAATGAGTTACAAAAACATAATCGTAGGTGTGGGTGTGCACATGTGCCAAGATTTATGCCAGAAATCTCAATACCCTCTCAGACACTGCTCTCACACTTTGCAAGGTATTGCTCACAAAATGAAGGGTAACTTTGTGCCCTTCAGAGGTCAACATGCTGCAGCTTATGAAAACACATGGTAATAGACAAAACAGAAGCAACTGAAGAAAACAGATTACATGACTGAGATGTTATGTGGCATTATTTGAATCAGTGGGCTATATTCATGGCAATAATCTCAATCATGCAATGAGAATGAAAAAAACGTACAGTTTGCTCATCAGCGATGGATAGTGGACTTCATATGCCACAAACTGTGGTCGGTCCGCATCTGGATTGAACAGCAAGTCAATGCAGACCCAGCTCATATCAACTGGTATCAACTGGCGGCGGGGGGGTCATGTCCAGCCTGACAAAGATTCCCATCCAGCCTGCAGAATATTAGATTTTTGTTGAGACAGGGAGTCATTCATTGATAGCTGAACTGTGGGTTTTGAACTGAGTTCTGACTGCCTCCTTGGTGTTTGGAGTATTTTCAAGTTAAATATCTACAGCATTTTGTTCATACTAATATAGGATGATTAAAAAAAAAAAAAAACATTAATTTTGTAATAAAAAAAAGTGAAAATTAATAGTCAATTTATTTATTTATTTTATTTGAGAGACCAGCCCTCACAATCTCCTGTTTAGAAAAATTCTGTCCCATGGACGAAAGTAGTTGAGGACCCCTGCCATATCTCATCTTATGAATAGGCTACAATATGTTATGATATGTAACATGTAAATGGAGATCATTTACAGTGACCCTGTTCCTAAATGAGTGTGGTTTTAATGTAGTTTATTTCCCTATTGTTGTCATTGTTGTCATGGTGACGTCAACTGCTAAAGAGAGTGCTGCGTGTTGTTGTCGCAGATACAGAATGGGTCTCATTTACTTAAAATGTAGCTGTAAGAATATGTCTGCGTCAGACAGAAATATGGATTTACTGTTTGAGTCTTGTCTGCCTGGCTTGCACGAGCCCAATCAAAAGAGATGTGATGTTAATCAGTTGTCTCCCATTGGATGGGACCTACTGAAACTCATGTGAATCCCCCCCGACTCGGCCATGGCTTCATCTAAGATATACAATGCTCGCACTCCACCTCGCCTTTCCACTGCAACACAAAGTTGTTACAGGAGGTGTATCATTTCCAATTAAACATTTTTTACTCTAATTAGCCTATGCAACAGTCTGTTAACTCACTAGATGAGTAACAGGCTGTGTCTGTTCACTAAATATGTCTGCATCCTGGAGGAGATAAGCTGTTTGTGTAGCCAAGTGACCTCACTGTGCCTGCAGAAGAAGAGATGGATTAACTGTTTCAAGAAAGAGAAGGATAACTTATACGCCCCGCTCTCTTTCAACTGACTCTCCGTTGCATCCTCTGCTGCCTACGAGGACCTACCAAAGCAACCTCAAGTAAAAGACTTTTGAGAGAGAGTTTAATGATAGCACGTTACTATAAGCTTCACTGTTGTGTAAGCTTACTGGACTGTTGTGACTGCAGAGTCCTGTTATTGCCTGCCCCTCCAAAGGTTTTCTGCACAGCCCTGGATCTCAGGGTGGTGCCCTGTTATTATTAATTCATCTATCCATCCATTTTCTATACCCGACTATCCCTTTCGGGGTTGCGGAGGGGCTGGGGCCTATCTCAGCTGGCCTATCCCAGGCGGGGTACACCCTGGAGCGGTCACCAGTCGATCACAGGGCAACATATATAGACATACAAACATTCATGCTCACACTCACACCAAAGGGCGATCTTAGAGTCACCAATTAACCTAATGAGCATGTTTTTGGTCTGTGGGAGGAAGCCGGAGTGCCCGGAGAGAACCCACGCAAGAACGTGAAGATCATGCAAACTTCGCACAGAAAGGTCCTGGCTGACCTGGGGATCGAACCAGCGACCTTCTTGCTGTAAGGAATGCGCACTACCTGCTGCGCCACCGTGCCGCTTATTAATTCATGAATCATTTTATTGATATTAATGCAGTTATTGGTATCACTAACTAGCATTAATACATGCTGATAACCAAACCTGCTGCTACCAGATCCAAACAATGATTGGACTGGTTGTCCTTTTCTTGACTGGCACCTGAAATATGAATTTTGTTATTTTTGCTTCACCAATAAATATGTTTATTAAAGGGTCAGTGTGTAGGATTTAGTAAGCTATTCATTCAAATAAGAATTATTGTTTTTTAGTTCCTTAGAATGAGCTCTTTATATCTATACACAGAGCTGGTCCTCTTCTACAGAGTCTGCCATGTTGTACCACCATATTTCTACAGAAGCCCAGAAAGGACAAACCAAACACTGGCTATTGAAAGTGCCTTTCACGTTTTTAGCAGCCACCAAAGGGGAGGGCAAGGCGAGGGGTACCCACTTTACAGTATGCAACCAAGTGAAAACCAAGTGAATAGGTGCCACTGAATCCTACACACTGGACCATTAAGAAACACCCTCACCACAGCTTCCATCTAATGTACAAGGATTTGTTTCTTTGAAGAAAGTTTTACTTTTTCCTCAAGGAAGCTCAGTACTTTTCACATTATAAAAGACTGCATTTAACTGAGGCATACAGTAGAGGTTCAAAGGTACAGCAAAGGGAAGAAACAGGACAGGTTTGAGCTGACAGGAGAGGAGACACACTGAGAAGGGACAGATGTTTTTCATGTTAATCCCAACAGCAAAAATAGGTGAACTGTGAACATTAGCAGTGCGGTGATGGTCAGTGTGTGATGCCTCAAACCAAAGGATAGCAAAGAGAAGAGAAAGATCTAATGTTAGTGAAGACACAGCTGTAGCTGCATAGTTGCTACTCATTACTTTTAAAGCAGGGGTGTCAAACTAATATTCACTCCGGGCCACATCAGTATTATGGCTGCCCTCAAAGGACCGGTTGTAACTGTAAGACTGTATAAATGTAACTACACCTTAACACATTGTTAAATAACTGTTTCTGCATCTGATTATTATTTATTCAAGAGTACAATATTGTACCTGCATTTACATAAATGTAAAGGTATTTGTAAGCACATTGCTGTCTTATTATAACATGAATCCCTTTAATTGATCAGGTTAAGAAACCCACCTTATTCCATCAATTAAAATAAAATGCTTCAAGTGGAAAATAAACAAATATCATATAAATTACGTTACATTACAGTTAACTTTTTTGTCACAGTTGCGAGGGGCAGAACTATGGTACAACAAAGGACTGTGAGCTGCTAAGAACATGTGTGACAGATGTGGCATTTTACAAAAACAAATGGCTGCAGACAGCCTTGCAGAGGGCATACATCCATTATATATTGCATCTTCATTATATCATCCAGCTCCAGAAGCTTTCCACACAGAGTCTCTTGGTGGATAATACGATGATGTCATCAGAGGTGTGTGGCAGTTTCTTTTTTGTATTTTGTCCTTCACTAGTCCAACCAAGCCTGTTTTTTCTCCACATATTGCAGGTGTGCCATCAGTGGTTAGCCCCACCAACATTTCCCAGGCTATTTTAATTTTATTTACAGACCTCTCAACCACATCAAAAATTTCCCTCCCAGTCGTTGTCACATGTATGGCAGCTACATCCAAGAGCTCCTCACTGACAGTGAAGTCTGCCTTCACACCTCTTAGAAAATCAGATAGATGTGCTGTATCCACTTTCATCAACAACTAATGAAAAAGCCAGGTAACTTTGATTCTCTTTGGCCAGCTTTGTTATTTACATTTCCTGCTACTTCCTTAACTCAGTCTGCGAAGGTGCTTCTTGACAAACTGACATTTTGAAAAGTTTGTATCTGGTCGGAGCACACCTGCTCACATACCTTTAGCATATACCGCTTCAAAAATGCACCCTCTGAAAAACACTTTGAAGCTCAGGCAATTTGTTTGGTGTCAAAATGCCGACGTGAATTGTATTCCTTCATCACCAACGCTGTCTCGTAACACAGAAGACTATCGGTTATTCTCCTTGACACACAAACATGTACTCGCTTTCCCATCTTTCATGAAATTACCTTCCCTCTCAATCTTTCTCTTTCTGGACATTTTGGGGTTATCTGTCAGTCTTTTTCACCTCTGTCACTTTAGTTAAACACTGATATGAAAACACTGCAGTCTATCAGCAGGATGACACGGAATCGACAAGCTTAGTGGGAGATGTAATTTATGGTGACTGTACAATGTAAAGCAGCAGAGATTTAAGACAACGATATGGCTTTTAAGCTCTGGCAGGCCAAATAAAATGATGTGGCGGGCACGGCAGATTCTGCCTGCAGGCTTTGAGTTTTTGGTACATGTGTTTTAAAGGGTCAATTGGAATTCCACTCACCTACTGTTATTGGGGTGGAGCGATGTACAATGGTGGAAAGTACATTCTCTCAAGTACTGGACTTACAGTAAGTCCCTTTCTGAAATATTTTTCACTTGACAACATTGACTAAAATTTGGACAAACTGACTTTGCAGGCTGTCAGTATGGCATGATGGTAATGGCACATACTTTTTTAGGCCCATGTTTTTGGCCTACATTGTTTTTAGAAAATTATAAATTACACCTTAGAGACAGTGATAGCAGCTAACCACCGTGCCTCCTACCAGTCAGTTCTGAGTTCTGTCAGTGTGAAAAAGGTCAAAGCTTCAAGTCTATTATGGAACAATGCAAATCCATTTCATAGGACCATCTGTGCTGTCTGCCTCTCTTTTCCTTAGCAGCTGGACGGGGGGGGGGGGGGGGGGTTGGGATGGTGGTTACAGACAGACAGACAGACAGATCGAGCAGATGGCTCACACACTCATCGGTTGCAATTAATCTCTGGCTTTCACTGCAACTCTTCTTAACCTGCACTTGCTGGCCCAATCATTGAGCTACACCAGAAACCATATGGCTGGGAAACTCGCACAGGTGGCAGTTTGTCTCCGGCATGCCCCCAGAGCAACGTAGTAATACAGTCGACACACAAACACAGACTAATACACACTTCCCCATGTGTTTTAGTTACACCCAACACTGATACATGCACGCTCAAATATAAAACTCACACTTCTGCAACATTTAACTTGTTCGCTCTTGCAGTCCCGTTAGACTTTGTGAGCACATGATGAGCACATGCTGAGTGCAAGAAACAAGACATAACAACTTAAAGTTAAAGTGGCAGATTTTAGTTGTTTAAGCTTTTTAACAGCCATATGACATGCCTACTTTGTTTATGTATACACATTTACAAATTTCAAGTCAGGAATGGCTCCTTGAGCAAAACCTGAGTTCTAGGCTTTGCTCAAAGTTGCCCAGATAACTCAGCAAACCTGATCCAGTTGGATCGGGCCCTCATAAAGTAGTACATTTAGTAATGCACATAACCCATTTGTTCAGGACAAACACTACTACTAAGGTTTAAAAGAAAAAGTCATCCTTTTGTTGTTGGGTCTGTCCAATACCTCATATGTAGGATCCTGACTGAAATGGAGTTCCAATATCAACCCATTTGGCTACTCTAAAAATGTGTCAAGAGTTTTTTGATCTGACACTTCTATTGTTAAGGTCTAGTTAAATTTAGGCAACTAATAGGCTCTTTTCACAGAAGCCATTTCAACATGTCACAGTAGGAAAGCGCAGACATAAATAATTAATGATGGCTGAATTCCATTTAGCTCTTTCAGTTTCAGGGCCTTGGGACACTTGAATAAAACAGAGCCATTTTAATGTCATGAGTGACACCTTGTCCAGCTGTGACAAGTCAAAATATTGTGAAGAATGCCTGCTGGTTAAAGTTGCAATCATTAATATCACAGTCCCAGTTGCTTTTGTGGACAAAATAATTGATATGTATATGTAAAATTTCTGAATCCCTGTTAAATCACGTGTCGAACAAGTCAAAAGGAGCATTGCAACCTTTGACTTGAGAGACGGTTCAGACTGTCGAGCTGTTAAGTTTAGAAGACACTGAGCCGTCTCAGCGCTTTGCTTGTTGGAAACAGGTCCTGATTAGAATTTATTGTTTGGAAAGATGACGAGACACCTAACTCTGTTGCTGCTTCCTGGAGAAAATTTACTTCAACTTTGGCTAAATCAGTTCCAGCCTTTGAGCTTCTTCTACAGCAATGATGACACTCTCTATATTACAATGCAAAGCCACATTCTTTCTTCGGTCCATCCGCCTGCATTATCAGACTAGAGCACTCAGCTTCTTGGAACAACCCACTTTCTTATCTTTTCCCACTTTGGTCTAGAGGGATGTGCCACAGCAAGAACTCCGACTAATGAGCAACAAGAACTGTCTTGCATCACTAACTCTTTTCCTGATATTTTTATTGCTGTATTGCCATTTTTCAACCATGTGACCTCTGGCCTATGGTGAAGAAACTGTCTGCTATGACACATGCATCTGGGCAAAGACTCGCACTCAGCCTGTAACTAAACCTCTCGGTTGTTTACCTTATTTTATCTTGAATTGAGTGGTTGCTTGTCCTGCCTGCATCAGACCCATATCAGACTTCGCTTGATTGATATACACCTGTTTGAAACCACAGAATTGACCTCATTTCGAGTTGGCAGAGGTTCCAGTGTTGTTATGGCCTTTACACAAAAATCTGTTGGTTTGGTCACTTCAGTTCCTCTACAGAGTGACTTTAAAAACAAATGCATTACTGTGACAAATGAAACAATATCATGTACCACAGTAAGTCATTGAGGGTGTTTTAGCTCAAGCTTTAAGCCCCTGTAATACATAGATTCTCTCCTTCCCTAAAGCCAACTGACCAGGAGAATGGTGCTTTGTGCATGATCTTAAAGCAATTAATGCTATGATTCTTCCTTCATTATGTATAGCATGTATAGTTGGGGGTAGTGAAGAATTTCTGAGAATCACCTATGTATATGCCTCAGCAGTAGAGAGACTTTGATGACCTTGTGCTCTCTGCTGGAAGTATGTTTCCTCGATGATCTCCTCCTGGCATCCTCTACTGAGGAAGCCTGCAAAACATACTCCACAAGGCCATAAAGCATTGCTTACCAAGTTACAGTTCTGTCAGCATAGGGTTACCTACTTGGAGAGTGAACAGCTGCTGTATGCAGTGCCTCCTCCACACACAAAAGTGTGGGAGATGAGTTCTTGCAATGGACTCTGTCATTCATGCTGCCACACTGGACTGTGCATC
The DNA here is from genome assembly GCF_039877785.1 of Chaetodon trifascialis. Lineage (NCBI taxonomy): Eukaryota > Metazoa > Chordata > Actinopteri > Chaetodontiformes > Chaetodontidae > Chaetodon > Chaetodon trifascialis. Next base: position 4,317,800 of record NC_092073.1, read on the forward strand.
TGACTCTGTTCAGTGGATTGAAAATATGATAGCTGCATTCAGGGACTTGAAGGCTAGCTTCATGTCAGGCACCTCAGCGATAAAGAAGTTGCATGTTCCTTATCACATCCAGAGCTCAGGACAGGAGGAGGACAGAATAGCACAATTAAGGGAAAGCTAACAGAAACTGTGCAAACAACAGGTTTGAAATGTGCAGATGCTCTTAAGTGCTGAATGCCATCAGAGCCACACAAAATAGAACCACAGAAACCTATGGTAACAGGTGCAAGCCCGCCACTCACGTCTCACAGAGCTACCCTGACAGAGGAATCCAACCAACAGCCAACATTCTGGGAAAAAGTCACTAACAAGTTTAAATTTTCAGTAACCACGTTACAGAAGTCACTGAAGGATGTTATTTTGTAAATCATTATTCTGTAGATGTGACCCTGCTCACCTGTGCTATATCTTTAGGGACCACTGGAAAAGCTTGATATTGTTTAAAATCACTTCCAGTGCTCAGTGCTTATGAACCAGTGCTCCAATGCTCTTTTCTTTTTACAATAATTCAAATTGTTTCAGATTATTCATCACCTGTGGTTAAAGGTGAAAATGGCAGGTTTTAATACTACAGGTCTCACCGTTGTACTATGGGTGGCTACACTCTCAGGGCAGCTGGTGTATCTGTCCACAGTGTGGCCAACAACCTGTTTTCTGAGAGGATTCACTGCATCATGTTGTTTAAATAAAGTCAATAATTGGATGTTTGCCATTCTCTGATCTCATGCTGCATGGACAGCATGGGTAGTTTTTTATAGAGTGGCACGACACAGCAAAAGGAGGCTACCTTGATGAAGTCTTGAAGGGGTGATGGTTCTCAAAAACCACAGTAAGAGTCACATCACTGAAGCTGTTTTCTGCTTCAGAAACTGAGAACGATCCATGGCCAAAAACTGACAGTGGATTGATCAGTGAAAATTACACAGACTGACTTCAAAATAAAAGCCACTCTATGGCTTGTCAGTTGAACATTTTTTAATATCTTTTTTTATTTTATACCTTTATCAGACAGCTAACAAGAGAAAGATGACAGGAACTGAGAAGAGACAGATGACAGATCACCGCTGTTATTTGAAAGCAACATCATCAGTTAGAGTACTTCTTAGAAATATTTTAACAAGAAATTATCTTAGATCCAGCAGCTGCATTTGTTGCGATCAGTCTATTTTTATTCACATCTTTATTCCCACATACACATCATACTTTACTTCATTTCAGGGTTTCAGGTGGGGAGTTACTAATTGCTTTACTTTCTTGTGTGGGTGTGAAGATGTAATTTTCTGCTTGGCTGGCAGAAAACCAAATAAAGAGTTGAACACACAGGATCATACACATGGACACACACACACACACACACACACACACACACACACACACACACACACACACACACACACGTACCTCCAAGTCCTTTGTCTGTGTTCCCAGCATGCTTATATGTCCATCTGATTGATCACAGAATAAAGAAGGATCAAAGATTTGGGCCTTCTTCACACAACTGATCGCAGGGCACAAGATAAAGGAACATCAGTGAGTGTGTGTGTGAGTGTGCCTGTATGCGTATGTGTGTGTAGGGGGTACAGAAAACTGTGAAAGCAGGTTCTGTATGATCAAAAATGATTTCTGTAGGTTCACTCTTTTTGTGTATGTGATTGTCTGCGTGTGCGTGTGTGTGGGGGGGGGGGGGGTAAATGGTGTGGTAACGAATGTATACATTTAGAAGAAAGAGACACAGGGACACAGAGAAAATCCATGTGCAAAGCTTTCCTTGATCAGAAGTGAAGACAGTAAAGGAGAGAGGATGAAATAATAGAACAGTGGGAAATGCAAGTTAAAGGAGAGACAACAGGAAACAGGAAAAATGATATGGTTCAACCAGGAACTCATGAGGTACCCACAAGGAGGATTTGTCTGCAATGTAGGCAGGTAAGACATGTTGGCTCACTTGGATTTAAGTCACAGAAAGAAAAAAAAAATACATAATGCATGTTTGGGATGGATTGGGATTGTAGAGGCAACATGTTGCAGTTTTGCCTTGTTCTACTGATACTGATTCTAAATTCTTTCCAGCAGTCAGTAGTCACGTTTCCATCACAATGTAATGCAAAATACATGTAAATTATATGAATATTAGGTAGATGGTTCACAGACATAAACAGTTGGGGAATATTTTCCTCAGTCAGGTCATAAAACCATTGCAGAAGACAGAGCAACAGGATGATGCATTAAAAGAGCTGCACTCAAACTGTACACAATTGAAAACCATGTGAGAAATTTATGACATTTCTGTTGTGTCATATATTAATGTGAGGAAGGTTACATTCTCCTCATCCCTCCTTACAGATCTGACTTAATATAATGATCATGTGCAATAACCAACTGTGTATCCACTGTCATACATTTATTTATTTTTTACACTGTTATAGAACTTATTTTTGTAAATACATATTAAATCTCTTCTATCTCTTCTATTCTTGTAAGGAGCACCTGTAACGCAAACAATTTCCCCTCAGGGATCAATAAAGTACTTCTGATTCTGATGATTTCAGCTCTCAGCGTAGAAAACTTGCAATACTTAAACTCTTTCCACTCTGGCATTCCTGTGAGGGGTGGAGCTTTGATGGCATTTAAATACTGAACCTACTTCCCTTTCCCTCGTCCCTTGTCTGTCTCTCGCCTGTCTGTCGTGTGTGTGTGCTGTACTGCAGGCCGTGGCTGGCAGGCCTGACCCAGCCGCCTCCTCTCCTGAGCACACCTGTGACCAATTATTCAATCAAGACCCACCTGCTGACAGTATAAAGACGCCAGCTTTTTACCCAGTATTTGCTGTAGGTGACTTAGGTCATTAAACCTTTGGGTTTAATGTTTGCGCTTGTTAATATAAAAGGCGTTATGGTGTCTGTGATTATGATTTAGTTATGTCATTCTGTGTAGTTGTCTGTGTGTTTTTTTTCTCTCTCTCTCTGTCTGCAGTGGAGGTGTGGCCTGACGGCGCCGTGGGCAGACGGCGCACCTGAGGCTGACTCCACTAATTCACCCTGTACTTCAGCAGCGTGGCGGCATCATCTCGCTGCCAGATTGTCCAAGCGTCTCGCCATTTCGTCCTTGTGCTCATAGCTACCTAGTCTCTAGTCTGTTCATAGTCGCCTGTGTGCATATCTCGTTTTGGTTTTCTCTTTGTTACTCCCACATTGTGGTTTCCTTTGTTAGTTCATCTGTACAGTTTGTCTGTTTTCCTACCTGCTCACCACGGAGTAGTCGAAATTTATGTGTAGGGCTGAATTTGTGTTTTCTTATAAATTGGGTTTGGAGCCAGAGTTGGACAGAGATGTTTCAAGGAGCAGCTCTTTCGATGGCTATTTGAACCAGACAGATGGGTTGAGGCGTGCTGCAGGACTTCGGTCCAAAGAGGTTGACGACCATATGGCAGAACTTCCGATGGCCGCCCACTTAGAATGACTTACAGGGGAACACTGTGATTTCATCCTATAGAGAGAAAACATTAACCAACGATTGTGTGCGATGGACTCATCTGCTTCTCACTATGGTCACAGAGTTTAAATGATCAAATTTTCAATCACACATCAACTTCGTTCACAACATGTATGTTGACACCAATATACATGCATCAGACACATTTTGTTGGTTAATGGCAACATTCTTCAGTACTAATACTAACTTATATGATGACTAATAGTATATCTCTAATAGAACAAAGGAACAAGGAAAGGCAGATTATATTTGGTGAATTAAGCACTACTAATTATAATTGCCTCATGTCGCGTATCTGAACCCTAACCATTTCTAGTGTCTAGATGGCAGTATGGTTCCATGGTAGAAACCCGGACCAAAATGCTTATGAGAGTTAAGATCATAGTTTGGTCATTTTACAAGCTAGAAACATGGGAAAAGCATTGATACCATACACATTGTGAGTTTAGTGCTGTGGGCACATTCAAAGTTGAATCAGACATATAGATTGCATTATCCTGATTTGATAAAAAAGAAGGCAAGCAGACACACAATGTCTGATTTACAACTGATTTACAACAGTACTATCTGACTCTTGAGGCCTCTCGAGGCCTGGTGATTGTACATTCAGACGGTTTTAATGCCTTCATCTGGTGTGAAGCAGGAAGAAAGAATTACTCATGAGAGCCACCTGGTATTGTGATGATTTTGCCTTCCTGCCTCCTGTCGTCTTGTACCCAGGTGGTCACCCTCGTGCTCCAGCCTATGCCCTGTCAGTCTGTTGTCGTGAGTAACTTGGAACTTGACCCTAACCTAGCCCGTTCACTCTCAGCAGACTCTCCAGCTCCTTTTGTGGATCTCCTTGATTCATCTGTCGCACATTGTTGAACGAACCATTGCCTTTTTGCATATCCTCTGTCTCCGAGTCTGAGTTACAGTGTTTGGGCCCATTTACTACAGCTAACACATGTCTTGTCCAGAAAAATCTGACAATTCAAAAGTTTCTGTTTCAAAGTCTTTTATTTCAGTCTTCCAACAAGACACAATCACAATTTTCTCTCTAAAGGAGCTCCTTTGCAGAGATAACATAAAAAAAGTTATATCATTTTCTATTTTGTTTAATTCAAATAACTGACAAACAGTTAGCAGACAGACCCCCCCCCCCCCCCAAAAAAAAAAACAAAAAAAAAAACAGATTCAATCCTGGGCTGCTTTGGATCCAGGATCTACACATTCATCCCAATGAAAAATAAGCACAAACATTTTTTTTGAAGTGTGATTTTTGGGACGAATCTGGATCCATCAGCATGAATTTGTAAAGTTCTAACAATTGGTACAACAGATTGGTAGTGTTTGAAACTTCATTGTTGATTCACTTGGAACATCCGAAAGGGACTGAATGAAGAAAAGAAATGTAAAAATGTAAATGTAAGGGAAAAATGTAGCTCTGTAAGTGGTAGCAGGGGTAGATGGAATCACAGCACTCCTCTTTCTTTCTCTTCCAGCCCCATTAGCTGCTGATCAGAGCTGAGGTCATAATTAAAGAGCTGACCAGGTGCTGCTGATGGTAAGTACAACTGAGCCCAGGAGAGAGCAGGAGGATGGAGGGATGGCAGGAAATGAGACACACACTGACAGGAGATGAAGAGAGAGACAGAAGGTGGGAATTTAAATTCCAAAAAGCCGTCTTACAATTTGAATAACACTACACATCACAGTGAAACATCCTCATCAAGCACAAAAGTCATGCTTGATAATGAAGGCGATGGAGATGGAGGCCAAGTCTTCTGAATACCTTCAGAACAGACTTCTGAGGATGAGCACAAGGTTAGCCTTGTTAGAGCCTGCGTTCATTTGACAATGTTTGAAAAGCCACTTTTATGCCACAAAGAAATCTCATTTTGATGGAAATCTGGGCTCCAGTAATGAGTTTGTCATTTTTTCAGGAATGAGAGCACAAATGAAATGTGACAACATCATTATACATATTCATGAACGGAGCTCTGACTGAAAGCAAAGAGGAAAGCCTCTTCACAGCATATTCCTGATTTATTTCACATCATAGTATTATCACATTTGCAAGTGATGATGCTAAACCAAAGATTTTTGTGCTGAAAAAACTAATTACCTTGATATCAGTCAACTTAAAGGGAAGAAATGCAATGATGGACCATGTTTTATATTTTCTTTCTTGTCTCAAACATCCTGTAAGACAAATGGTGGAATATGTGGTCTGGTTGTGTAGACAGGTGTTTTCTTGGCTTGTGCCTGGTTAATATTTTGGTGACTCGCTGTCAACCTAACTGCTGATGTGGGAGGAGAGGCACAGTAGGATGCATGTCAGCCACAATCAAGTGGTGCCGTGCATTTTTGGTGTCAACTCTGATCAGGAGTTAGAGCAACTGCCTCTGACAGCCTGTGCTTTTTGTCTGGCTTTAGTTAGTGGAGGACTGGTTTACACTTCCCCAGTATCAGTACAGTAGTCTGTAAAAGTAGAGGAGGCATCGTAAAGCTTCAAATTAATAAAAAATACTACACTGTGTTCTAAGCAGTCAGGTTTAAAGTTTGTGGTTGTTCGCATCACCTCTGTCTCAGTTCGTCACTAAATGAAATGTAATATTCAGTGTTAGTAAAGTAATAATCATGAATGAATGAATTTAGGTCACATTTGGTTTAAAAGACACAAACACCAATACATTATTAGGTAAGTTTATATAATAGTATGCAAATAAAAATGTTAAAAAGTGTAACATTCTTTAACAGTAGAAAAACGTATTGCATGCATGTATCTATATGTTTCCAGTGAGGTTTCCTCCATCTTATCCTCTGTACTTTGAATTTGAAGAAAACCTGAAATAACGTGACGTCAGGCTGGATATGTCAGTGAGCGTGATGTTGGCTATAAGTGGCAGAGGGATGAGATGGAGCCAGCTCAACATGTTCTCCTTCGCAAAGAAGCTCAATTTGTTTTAATGAGTTAGCATCAATCAATGGTGTTAGAGATGGGAGATGGGAGCTGTGGCTGCTCAGTGTGTGTATATGTGTGCGTGTGTGTGTGTGGGAGAAAGAACAAGGGAGAAAGGTAATAGGAGCATGCAAATATTTCTGAAAGTGTGCATGTGTGACTGTCAGTAATTGCAGCTCTGCCTGAGAGCGTGTGCAGCCAGAACCAGGTAAAGTTGACCTTTCCAAGTGTGACAGCTAAATGGCATCAGCAGCCAGCACGGCACAGAGCGAGGCAGGAGGACAGTGTCGATGGAGCTGGCTGGCCTGGAGGCTCCTCACACTTTTGATGACTTTGGGTTCTTGAGGAACGCCACCAGAAAAGACTTTTTGACTGGTGATTTCTGAACTGCATTAAGAAATGTCATCATTGCAGAATAGACAGAGCTCTACACAAATCTATCTGCTTGTTTATATCTTGAGCTGAGTTTTCAATAAAGATTCACGCAGTCAGAGATATATCTGATATGATGCCAGTTCCCCCCAGGCCTACACTCTGTTAAATCAGTTAAACACACTGAGGTTAGATTTTCTCCTCATGTTTGATTTTAAAATAACATTCATACACCACTGATTAACATAAAAATGAATTCTGAACTGAACATGAACATGTGAGACAATCTGTGCATCTGGGCAATAACCTGTGCAGTATTTTTGGTACATTTTCTTAGGATGATGTTGTTTCTCTTTCTCTTTCTATTACACCCCTTTGTATATACTGTGTTAATTGCACGCACTTGTTGTCTTTTTGAATATTCTATTCACTTATTGATGCTGCTGTGAAATTTGGAATGATGATGGCCTTGGTGAAATGGTTCATGTTGACAAAGGGTTTCTGGTATAATGTCATCTCAGAATGAGACGGCATTTTGTCTGACCTATGTTTATGTGTACATGACACAGAATGATGTTAGGAGAGCTGAGGCCAAGGCTGTGAGATCATGTGAGATCACAGGTCATTGCCAGTAACTTTGTTATGGCTGTGTTTTTTGTCTGCTCTGATTCTGCTTCTGTTTCTCTGCAGGGCTGGAGTGTGGCAGGGGCGTGGCCGATCTCCTCTGAAGCGAGACACACCTGACTCTAATCCTCGTTCATCAAGACTCTCCTTTTTAACCTGGCTTCTCCCTCACTCCTGTGCCAGATGGTTCTCCATCTTGTCCTCTGTGTCTTGCCACAGATAGATCTCCTGGTCCCTGCCACACTCCTCCAGCCGACGCTGTCATTTGTGCTGTGCTTTTGGTTCACTCATGTGAGTTTTGTATTCTTCCGTCCCGGTGATTTGTCATTCGTGCTTGTCTGCTGAGTTTTTTTTCCCCCAGCAGTGATTTTTGGTTTTGTCTGTCTGAGCTGCATTTTTCCCTAACGGTGATTTTTTTTTTTTTTTTTTTTTGTTCTCTTCAATTTTGGTTGCTGAGTTTTTTCCCCAGTGGTGATGTTTGGTTTTTTTTGCCTGTCTGTGCTGCACTTTTGCCTGATGGTGATTTTTGGTTGTTGTTGTTGTTTTAAATCAATAAGCCTTGTTAAACTCTCTGCATTCTGGGTCCTCACCTTCCTCACACCCATAACAAAATTGGTTTCTTCTCGCCATCACCGCAATTTTTCATGAACCAAATCATTGCAATATGAACACATTTTGTTATGGTTTTTGAAGGCACTGATGATGTCAACAGGCAGTGCAGTATCCCTTGGCTTTATGCTCATATGGGATGATTACACACTTCACAATTTATGGCCAGTGTCAACATGCAGGACGTTCAGCCCTTAATCTATTGCAGTAGACATGCAGCATATCTTACCAGAATCTGATTTTCTTAAGATGTTTTTTTTTTTTTGTTTGTTTGTTTTTTGCCACAATCTCATAACCTTAACCCCTGTGTAGATATATTTAAAATGTTGCCATTGGATGATTTAAAAAAAAGTTGGACATGAGTGTAATCCAGGGTGTTGTGCAATACCTATATTATGTTTGCTAATAAGTTCAGACTCATTGCTAAGGGTAGTATGCTTAGGATAGCATCTATGTATTACAATTACACAATGGGGCAGCTGTGGCTTAGGAGGTAGATCTGGGGCCCGTTTCACAAAGCAGGTTTTGTGAAAACTCTGAGTTTGTTAAGCCTGAAATGAAGGAAACTCGGAGTTTTCCGTTTCACAAAGGGATGTAACTCAAACCAGAGGAGGAGGGGTAACTCTAGCCTGTTTCACAGAGAGAGGTAACTTAAACTCTCGGTCAGTTACCATGGTAACAGACTCTATGAACCTAACCTGGTCGGGACCAGGTTTTTCTCAATGAACCTCGAGTTTCTCTCTGTCTCCGCCCTCTGTCAGCCACACGTTTTTTGATTTCCTCATTCATTCAGGCAGCAGGCGAGTTTTGGTATAACGTAGTTCTGCCGTCTGTTATTTAAAAAAAAAAAAATCAGCCAGTCGGCGTATATGAGAAGTCCACTTTTCCACTATGGCATGTCCTTTTGACAACGATCCCGTGGATGAAGGTGCAGCATTACTGAGCAGGGAATTAAATCTTCGTCGGGAGATGGTTATCAGACCACGCATAGATGTTCTGGCATTTCCAGACAATTATCTTTTTGAACGGTACCGTTTCACGTCGCAGTCCATCACCTACATCCACAACCTAATCCGTCCTTATATCTGCAACATTACCAGCCGTAGTCATGCTCTCACATCCCAGCAGATATTGTGTGTTGCGCTGCGTTTCTTTGCAAATGGGAGTTTTTTGTATAACATCGGAGATGCAGAGCACTTCAGCAAGGCAACTGTATGCAGGGCGGTCAGAAAAGTTTGCCTCGCCTTGAAACGGCTATTACCCATCTTCGTGGTTTTCCCTGGACATAAACCTGTCAGAGTCATCAAGGAGGAGTTCCACAGGATTGCAGGTGAATGATGCAGAGATCCAAATGAATTTTAAATTATATTCCATTAATGACATTGTGCTGCAATCTCAGAATGGGATTAGTAATTTTAATTTCTTTTAGGATTCCCCAGTGTGATTGGCTGCATAGATGGCACACACATCCCCATCATGGCTCCCTCACATAATGAAGCAGATTATGTGAATAGGAAGTCCATCCACAGCATAAATGTGCAGGTACATGTAGATTGACTACTGTTTCAAATGTTAAAGACTGCATCATAATTCAACATCTGTCATTCTCTGCACTGTCAAGATCGTATGTGATGCTGCATACTTAATTTCCAATGTGGAGGCCAAGTGGCCTGGGTCTGTTCATGACTCAAGGATTTATCGCGAGTCTAACCTGAGCAACAGACTGCAATGTGGTAAGCAGCCTAAAGATTTGCACAATATAATTCACCTGTCTCCCTCCTTAAATATACTCTGATGTGTCCCCTACACATTACAGGAGAGTTTGATGGCCTTCTGCTGGGTGACAGAGGTTACCCATGCCAACCCAGGCTGCTGACTCCTTACCCTGACCCTGAACCAGGCCCCCAACAGAACTTCAACCGGGCTCACTGCAGGACAAGAGCCCGGGTGGAGATGACCATAGGCCTGCTGAAAGCCCGTTTCCAGTGCCTACGTCACCTCAGGGTGACCCCTGAGAGGGCCTGTGATATCATTGTGGCATGTGTTGTTCTTCATAATATTGCCACTATTAGAGGAGAGCGACACCCTGCCCTACAAACTGAAGACCCTGATGATGACCCCATCCACCTGCCAGCTATGCAGGATGGCAGAGCAGTCAGAGACACCATATGCCATAGTCATTTCAGAGATTGAGTCACCACCACCACCACCACCACCACCACCACAGCAGTCAAATAAAGACACAATACACACTTCATTTGGTCTTCTTTATTTCCTACAAATAAAAGAGCTAGATTAGTTAATGTTCCAATAGTTAACATAATTAACATAATTCACCTGTGACCATGCACCCACCTCTAATTTGTGTTCCAGTATTTCAATTTCTAAATCTGCCTTCCTAATCTGGCGGTCCAAGTATTGCATTTCTTTGTTGGTTTTTGGGGATTTTTTTCAGCAGGTGAATTTTATAAATCTCTTTTACTAGTAACTGGGATTACATAAGGAGGACATTAAATTATACAGTTGCACATGAATTCCACGGAATGAACCTCTGGTGTTTACTGAACATCCATCTTACTGTGTCAATCTGTGCTGTGGAAGGGGGACTCTCCTGCTGCTGCCCAGCCATGCCCTGTTAAAAAGGGTGAGAATGTGTTAATACTTCAGTGTAGGCTAAATGTCACACTCTATATTGTTGTTGAATGTTAAGAAATGTAAATGGGAAGAGAACTATCAGTAACATATCAAGATGTTACCTCTATAGGCCTTTCTGGATCCCCCTCTGTAAAGGCAGCAGACACAGTTTCTTTATGCTCTTCATCCTAGATGAGTGATATGTTTCAGTATACTTAAACTACCATTTGGCAAAATCTTTGGAGTATTGCCTACTTACAGTCACAAGGTCTGTTGTGGCATGAGGGGGCTCCACCAGGCAGATAGCACCATCAGAATCTGTTGGGACAAAAAAAAAAAAAAAAGACATGAGAGGGAAATAAATATTTTTATGAATAGGCTTAAAAGAGATATATAGGCCTAGGCATATTACATTTTATAAAGGCACTCGTGTCTTGGGGGGCGAGCTCTGAAGATGAGCTCCCTCCAGGAATTCCCTCAGCCACTGGCCTTCCTAAATTGTGGCTTAGGGCCAGCTCCTCTGCCTCCGTTAGAGGTGGCGGTGCTGGGCCACCACCCGTTTTGCGGGCATCTGCCTTCTTTCTGTTGGCTGAGCAGAGGTCTGTGTTAGTTTAAATAGGCTTAATTATTTAACAGAATATGATATAGATGAGAAGACGTTTATGTGTGTGAAAACAGCATTATGTTGGGGATAAAACAACAGCCACTTAATATTTACTTTACAATGTAAAACATGATCAAAATGAGGTACCCCTATTTAATTATGCCGGGGTCTTATCTGTTTGAACAATGTTTTTATATTTCATCTTAAGCTGCTGCCAAGTGCGCTTCTCCCCCGCAGGATTGCACCTGCATGAAATAAATTAATGAGCTACCATTCAAGCAGTTTTCCCCTGTAATATTATTGCGATTGCAAAGGACTGCATTTAAACTCAGGCACTGACCCGAGCAGCAATGTTTTCCCACGCCGTCTCTCTCTCTTTTGCGGCTGCAGCGGTGTTGCACTTTTTTCTAAAAACGTGTTGAAACTCGCTGTATGAGCGCATTAAGATTTCTAGCTCCAAAGAGGTAAAAAACGCAGCCCTCCTCTTCCCCGTTGCCATGGTGACTCGTCGAATCGGGGCTCCATTGATGTTGGCTTTTTATAGTCGTGGTGCACGCGCTTAACTCTGAGTTGACTTACTCTGAGTTGATTGAACTAACCCAAATCACCTGTTCTGCAACTGGAAACTCTGAGTTTCCTATCTCAGGCTAGATCAACTCGAGGTTCAGGATTAGACTCGGAGTTTGTTGAACCTCCTTTGTGAAACGGGCCCCTGGTCATCCACTGATCACAAGGTTGGTGATTCAATCATTATCCCTGATTTAAAAAAAAAAAAAAAAATGTGGACACTGAACCACTAACATGAGAAAAAATCGACTTAAATCACTTGGATGAAGATCAAACTGTGTAAAGAACATGCTGAAATCTTCTAGTTGTATATATCATGTTGAGATAGGACAAAGGACAGTACAGCCATTCATCCATTGGATATACTCATTCTTGAATGTCACTGGGGGGACTTGAGTCGATCACAGCTGACATTGGGTGGGAGGTGTGGTACACACTGGACAGGCTAAAGACTGACAGCCAGTCACGGGGACAGAGACAGGCAGCCATTTGCACTCACATTCACACCAATGAACAAATCAGAGTCACCAACCTAAACTGCATGTTTTTGGACTGTGGGAGTAAGCTCGGCACATTGAGGAAACCTGGGGAGAGCATGCAAACTCCACCCCGAAAGGCCCCAGCCAGTCACCAGGTTCTGAATAAAGCAGCATGTATGAAAGTAACTGGCAGACCTCTTCGGGGAATGGTTCCATTTTCAACAGATGCATGAACAGACTGTGTGTCTGTTGTGTGTGTGTGAAAAAAAAAAAAAGCTTTAAACATGTTCCCGAATCTGGGAACTTGTTTAAAGCTTTTTTTTTTTTTTTTTTTAATGGAAATAGTCAGACATTGCCTCTTCTGACTTTTGAGTGTGAAATATGATTTTTCAGACATGTGCTGGTTGTTTCAGTCATATGATGAAAGGGTGCCATGTACTTGTCATTTCCTGGTCTTCATGGTCTAATTCTCATTTACATTTTACATTCAGGAGCTGCCAGAGAGTGTACAGAAGAGGCTTCAATTCTTGGATCAACAGGATTGTAAGCAACCAAGGGTCAAATGTGCAAAGGACCTTATTAAGTTTCCAATACAGCTTTCCTATTAATAGGTGTATTGTATGTACAGTTATGTTAATGTACTATCAATTTATTCTGGTTGCTGACTATTGACCCTATGTGACCCCTTCATTTTCATTTCATTTCATTTGTTAGATTGCCTCTTTACTGTGCTGTTTGCTATGGTAAACGCAAGTCAACAGTTTCTGTCCTGACTGGACATATTCTTATCGCCTCTACATCCACCTCAGATATCATATTAAAGAGATGATCCTGATGTAAAGTTAGCATCCATTTCCTATAACTACTTATCCTTTAGAGGTCTCAAGTGGCTTTTTCTCATTTCCAACTGCTATTACTACTGTTACAACTATTCTTATTAATAATAATAATAATAATAATAGATTTCACAGTACAGTGTTAGATAACCATGAATGACTGGGGATAGTATAGTATAGTATAGTATAGTATAGTATAGTATAGTATAGTATAGTACAGTTATTATAGTATAGGAACAGATTTACAGCTGTAGACTTGTCATGACAACAATCCATGCAGAGAAGTTTGGCTTTACCCTAATTCACAGCAAAAGAGTCGAGGGAGGTGTCTCTCAAATACCGAGTGGGTGCCACTAGCTGCTACATAGTGCCACATAGTGCACCAGGCTGCCACATTGTGCCACAGGCTGCTACATAGCGGCACTGGAGGGATCTTAATGTCTCTTCATCTGCGGCAGTATTAGACGGCCCGCTCCGGCTGTCCAACATGTTCTCTTCCCAGTGATGCACAAAGCTCTCCTGCCAGAGATAATTTCAAACACACAGTTAATGTTGTGAAACGGTCACAGTTTGGTTAGGTTTACGCACCAAAACTACCTGGTCAGGTTTAGGAATCCTGTGTATCTGAAAAGGTTTTTGTAAGCTCATCTGTTGAAGACTTGAATTTGTGCAAACAGGTTTTGATTGAACACAGGGAAATTATGAACATAGTCAGTTGCCATTGATTTTGCAATTTTATGTCTTAACAGTGCAGCTATTGAAAGGTCCTTAATGGCTTCTTGTCCAGTTCAGGGCCGTTCTATGTTTTGTAATGGTGGAATCCTTGAACAGTATTGCAAAAGAGAGAAGAAAATACAATGTACTGTTTTGTGTGTAAGCACTTGTGTATGAACAACATGCATGTGGTCAATGTTCATGATTACTCTCAATATTGCAGCTGTTTACTGGATGACTGGATGGTAAATAACTAGATTGTTGCTTAGCATATTTAAATCTGTCCCATTTTTTGATACATATAACCTAATATTTTCACATTACTGCTCACAGGTTTAATAAAAAAAATGCTCTATGTTAGTCTTAGCAGGCATCAGAAGTAGTCTCATCATCAGCAGTAGGTATTAATATGTTGTACAGTGTTGTTTGTAATCAGAATTTAGGCATTCTGACAAGCTTGTACACAGAGATATTGTTCATAAGTGTGAATGCAATTCTTGTTAATAAAGGTGAGATGCTATCGTTAATAGGTTTTGACACAGCTTGATATTTTACAGTGTGATCCGCACAGGCATATGGGAATATATGAGATTATGTTGCTCTAATGTTAATAATTAAATGAAGATTTCAACAAAACATTCAATGCAGTTGTAAATATTTTTGGCCACACTGATGAAAAAGAAAATAACAAAGAAATAAACTTGGTAAATATTTTATTTATTGAAAAGACTGAACTATAACATGAATAATGAGAAAAGATTGCCCCCTCACTATCAGATGGATTGTGAAACCAGATAGATTGTATGATGCAGAGGAGGAGAAAAAACATCAGTCTTTTTAGCTTCAGCTTCAAGAATAAAATTGGTCAGAGGTGCCCCTGAGATTTTCAGCGACCTGGCAAAGAAAATAAGGAAAAAAACCCAACAAAATTTTAGTTATCAATAGTAAACATGCAAGTGTTCAATCACTCTTCTTTTTTCTCCAAGAAAAAGTATTGAAGGAATTCATATTTTGTGAAACTCAAGAGGTGGTCATTACAAAATGTGCACAAACTATTTACTCATTCTGTCTTCATTATTCTGCTGTTAAAATTCAGACCTCTGTTTTGGAAATCTGCAGCCTTGTCAGACCCCTTGTTTGTTTTTTTTTTGTTTTTTTAACTCATAAAATGTTAAGGTAAACCACATGGAACATTTTTAATTAGACTTAAGCATGAAAATATATTCTTGACCTATTGAATAGAACCCTTTTCTGGGCTTTTCAACTGCATCTCATGGTCTTCATCAGTAGTTACAGTCGTCCACGTGACCAAAATTTCAGCCAGACGAAGCTTGTGTGTAGAACTTTAGTGAAGTGGTTCTGAATGAGTCTTCTTGGTAGATCATACTGTTTACATAATTGGTGTCAAATTCTTCTCAGTGTGGTCTCTTACAAATAAAGGTGCCATTACTCTTGAAGATATTGTGACATTTCAGCCAAATTTAGATGACATACATCTAGTCCAAACAATCCAGCTGGTTTGGATATTTCAGCTTGAGAAAATGCACAGCAAACTTGATGATGGTCAGTGAAACTGCACATCCGTTCACTTCATAAATCCCCTGGCTGTTTCAGATTTAGGCATACCAAAGATGACTGCTTTCCCAGCTCGATGATTCACCTCCTACTGCTGCTCATCCACATTACCCTTCTGTTCCCAAGGACCGATGCAAGATTACAGTGTCCATTATGGTGTCTTTGGGGACACAGTTCCATCGAAGTCATGAACATTTGATGGGGACATTAGCAAAAGGCAACACGTCATTACATGACCATTTACACATAATCACCCACTTAAGAAGACCCCATAGGACAGAACTACATAGCATGGGCCATTTACACACCCAGTGTGTGTCTGTGAGCGTGTGTGTGTGTGTGTGTATGTGTGTGTGTGTGTGTGTGTGTGTGTGTGTGTGTGTGCACGCGTGGATGCATGTTTGCGCATATGCTCTGGCCTAATAGTCCATCTGACATATGCCTTATGGTGATGTTCAGAAATAACGATAAAAATGACCCATGTGCCTTCCCTTTCATGGCATCACACTCTAGCTATGCTATCTCTTTCTGTCGTCTGCCTGACACACACACACACACACACACACACACACACACTTTGTGTGTCTCAGGTAAGGAGATTGAGAAGCTCTCTTTTTCATTTATTGTTCCCTGTCCCTCCCTGTCTCAGGTCCTTTGGCTATCACGCTTCCCCATATGCACTCTTACTATGTTTACCAGTGAAGGAAATGAGTGCAGTCAGTGTGTGCTGTCCTGAGATGACACACTCTGGTCGTCACAATCAATGGCAACTAAGTCCAGGCTAAAAAAGACACAAACATAGGAGCAGCAGTAGTTATCCAAGTATGTAAATCCAATATATTAGCTAACATAGATCATTTTAGCATATTTACATGGTAATGATAATGTCTCCTACAAAGTATGTTCATAAGGTATAATACCAATTTTAGACCAACTTTACTAATTTGTCTAAACTATGCAGTTTTATATAAAATCACGGAATCTAATTACATCATAATTATATACGATGTAATTAAAACTAGCTCCAAGACAAGCAGCTACAACAGTAAAATGCTGCTTAGCCTACACATTATTATCATCAGTATTAATGATCTAATAATGACAGATATGCTAATATATGCTGATTCACTTTCTTGCCGAGAGTTAGATGAAAAGATCAGTACTGCTATCATGTCTGTGCTTTAGTCCAGAGCTGCAGCCAGGAGGCGATTATTTTAGCATAAAGTCTGGAGGAAACAACGAGCCAGTGTTCAAAAATACCCCTAAAAGCTCCTCTAAAGCTCACTGTTCAACATGTTATATCCTGTTTGTTTAATCTGACCACAGACAGAAATGTAAAAATGAGGATTGAGCCCTTAGAGTTACATGATAGAGCTATTTCTTGATGAACATTAGTCTATGCATCCGCCGAGTACTTCTGTGCAGGTTGGCTGGTAAACCCGCTGCAACAGTAACAGACTCCAGGACGCCAATGTGGCCGGCTGTTGTTTACAAAAAAATAGTAACAGCACAGAACTCACTAACATTTATCCTATGTGTGGTTTTTGAAGTTGCCATGGTCACACTTGAGTTGTGGCAGCATGGTGAATGAAGTTCAGCTATCATCAACTCAGATGGCAGTGGGAAATAGTGGTGTGCATTCATGAGAGAGGCAGCTGCATCCTATTCTACAGTATAATCTATGGCAATGACGGGCAAATAATCAGGCCCTCCAGCAAAAATAGAATAATTACATAATTTACATGTACATGCTTCATTTTATTTCACGTTTCTCTATTTAATTCCCGACAAATGTAATTTTGCAACGTCTAATAATCAGTGACAGTTCTCAATAGGGGGCGCAATTACGGTGCCCCATCAACCACAAAGCTTAACTCAGAGTCAGCAAGCCTAATAAATTCTTCTTAAATATTTGAAATGGGCAAATGAGCCACTTTTGTACTTTCAAGCATTTTAATTTTATCTCCAACAAAGTTATACAATATGTAATGAATCACCCAAATGAATCTTATTTGTATTCACTTTCTGAATGGGTGCCATCCCACCCATGTACTAGGTCTGGACACTAATCCAACACTAGCTTCCTCCTGATCCCACCTACAGCTCATACAAGTACATGTTTGTAAAAAGAACCAATAAACAATGCAAGTAAGCAAAGAAAGGTACACGTATTGTTACAGTCAGTCATTCTATTTTTTCAATAAGATGTTAAATCAGGTCTAATATTTGTGTCATCATTCAAGGGTGAGTGAAGACAGTATTTTATCATGATTATGAAAAAAATGGAAAGAATATATATTCAACATTTATGGTGAATTAAAATATTCAAATTGAAATAAAGAAAATCAAGTCCAAGATTTGTGACAAAAGAGATCGATTAAATAGCAAAGATGAGCTTTCTGCTTTGTAATGTATGTAGTGTATGTGTGGTAATGATGTAGTCATTCGTTTGTCCTGTAACAGATGGATTCAAAGCTTGGTGAACCAACCTAAACATTACCAGTGTGTACAAAGAAGTCCTCAGTGTCTGTAGCCCTACCCAGGTAAATAATCACCAGCCTTGCTAATTAATACTGGCCCCACATTGAAGAGGCAGGCAACCTAGGTTAGTGTACCTTGTTCTCCTCCATTTAAATAGCACATTGCACTGAAAAGCAATCTAATCACATTCAAATTCTAACTAATAATCTAACTGACTGTCACCACCCTTTTGATTTAATATTTGTGTTGGTTTCTCAATGAAAATTACTTTGGAATTTGTATGCGTACATAGTGCGAGTAAAACATGAGTTGTGGGCCTGTGTAGACAGCTGTATTTATCAAAATAGGAACGTATGTTGCATGTTAGACGTTCTGAGAAATTAGAGCTGAAAAGTTTTCTTTGTAGCATGGAGGTGGGTAAATTATTATTGTCATTTTTTCAATTCAATATTCCTTTATATTTTCATGCCATACAATTTATGGCCTGGTTTGAGCATTTTTTGGTGCACTTTTGAAGTGAGAATTGTTGTAACTTTCAGTGAAAATCAGGAAAAATAATAGATAGTATTGCAGAAAATTCCCAGTTCTCTCATAGCGGACAGGTTGATGAGGGACTGAGCTATTTGAAGATGCTGTAGAACACACTGAGAGGACCTCAACACAGAGTCTGAGGGTTACAGTTGACACTTTGGCACTACAGCTTTTCATTGTTTTTCTGAGTGATATTTTACTTTTTCCTATGGGATGAGGAGGGCAGCAGGGGACTGCCCTGAGCTCCTGGGGCTGAGGGAGTTGTAAGTCTGAGAGATTTAGGGCCATTTAAAATAATAACAGGAAAAGGTGAAGTCATGGGGGAGTGGAAGGATGTGAGGGAGATTGAGCGATTTCATCCCTTAAATCAATAATAATAACACTCAAATTATCTCATGTGTGCACAATAAAAGAAAGCAAAAAAGTAAATTGTGATGGCAAACTGCGTGGCAAACCAACCAAAACCTGATCATGTTCCAGCTATGGCATGCTGTTGCTCTGTGGAAACAGACAACCTTTTTGGACCTGTTACATGATCAGCTCTCTCCCCATTCGTGCCTGGCAGCAGCAGAAGCAGGTGTTGCTGCAACAGCTGAGAACTCGGTAGTGGCTGTGTGTGGCCTTTTGTAGGTTCTTTAGTTTTCTTCCTCTTTTGTTCCTGGTGGGTCCAGTGGTTTAGTTTTTGTAGCTTTATTTTCATTGTTTAGGCTTTAGTTGTTTTATGTTAGGGTAGAGCTGCACGGTGGCGCAGCAGGTAGTGCGCGTGCCTCACAGCAAGAAGGTTGCCGGTTCGATCCCCGGGTCAGGCGGGGCCTTTCTGTGTGAAGTTTGCATGTTCTTCCCGTGCATGCGTGGGTTCTCTCCGGGTACTCCGGCTTCCTCCCACAGACCAAAAACATGCTCATTAGGTTAATTGATGACTCTAAATTGTCCGTAGGTGTGAATGTGAGTGTGAATGTTTGTTTGTCCTTGAATGTGGCCCTGCAATCGGCTGGCGACCGGTTCAGGGTGTACCCTGCCTCTCGCCCATTGTAGCTGGGATAGGCTCCAGCCCCCCGCAACCCCGAAAGGGATAGGCGGTATAGATAATGGATGGATGGATGGATGTTAGGGTAGAGGGGAGAACCTTGTTCCGCCAGCCCCATGTGGGCTGGACAGCGGTGGCTCTCTTTCTTTTGTTCTTTTTGGCTGGCCCACCAGTATTTAGTTAGTTGGGGGGGGGGGGGGGGTTATTTAGCTAGGGTTTATTGTACATTTCAGCTTCTGAGTTGGTCACACGGCTTGTCTACCCTTTATTTTCAATAAACAAAACTTGTGTTTTTGCAGCTCTTGGCCGGTTTGATTGTGTTCGGTCTCATTGGTACGAGCTAAGTTAGGGGAGGGGGAATCGTAACAGGACCCCACACCTTCCCTGTAATTGTTTTAAATAAAAACTGAATATAATATCATGTCTGTGTTGAATGAATTGAGGGGCTGAAGTGTGGCCTTTCGTCTGGGGGTGAAGCAGTCCTTACAGGAAACAAAGCCGTGTTCCACACAGTGCCACCAAGTGGTAAGATAGACATATCTTGTTTACATATGTAGAATACATGCATGTGTATGAGTATAATGTTTATTGCCTCAGGACAACCATTAGTTCAGATAATATCATGCTGAAGTGTGGATATGTGCTTAAATGCATAAATATGACCACTGTCAATGTTTTTACTATCTACTGATGCTTAGAGGAAATGGACACCACCCCATTTCGTGGGCAGAAGGAACATGATGGAGCAGTTCAGCTCATTCCCTCTGACAGTGAGGACAGTGAGTGTAAGGGTCAGGAAAAGTGGATCCCTGAATCAGGTTTGAGAGACAGATAGAAGGCCAGGGTTCAGTCAGCAGAGTAACATGTGTATACAGTATGTGCATATGTATTACTCACCTTGTGGGGACATAAATCTGTTACCACAGTCACATTGTGGGGACTCGCCTTCCTTATGGTGACAAAACAGAAGTCCCTATAATGTAAATCATTAAATTTTAGGGTTAAGAGTTGGTTTGGGTAAGTCTCCAGGAATGAAATGTAAATCCATGTCATGTCCCCAAAAACACAAGCGCATGCACACATGTGCATGTGTTTGTTTACGTGCGTATCAGTGGATGAAGGACATATGACACATTCTTCAATGTCCCCACCAAAAATTACTTCCTGAGCTTCCACACAGAAGGAGAAAGGGCATTTCCACCCTTTTCACCCCATCAACTGCACCCACCATTTCTTCAAAACTGTGACACAGCACATATTCTCTCAAAATATTCAGTCTCTGTGGTGGGGATGTGTGGTGTTATATGACATAAAGTAAAGTTAAAGGTGTCCTGTGGTGTTTTTGACTAGTGTTAGCACTAGAGCAAAGTTTTTAAATGTCGTTAACAGCCTCGTAGCTACACCAGTTAGATGAGCTAGGCATATTGTGCTTTAACTGACTGATTTTACATTCTTTTAGTCACTTTCTATGTAAAGATTGTAAGGTTTGCCATCAAATTACTGAAAATGAAACTGCCACAGCTACAATCATATCCCTGTGAATTCCTTGTGTTTCTCCCTTCCCTGGTTCACCTGTGCTCCAGTCTGTCTCACTCTGTCTCTGTGATGTGGGCATGGTAAACCATCTTTCACCCTCCTGGCTCTTAGATGTCTGCTGATGAGGCATGCCTGCTGAACCTGCTTACCTGCTGTCCATCAGCTCATCAGCCTGGCAGCACTTCAACTTCAGCTCTACTCCTACTCATGGGCAGATCAGCCAGCCATGCCTCCCTTCATTCCCTCTGCCCATGAAAGCTCCTCACCTCTCCACCTCCATTTCCTTGTTTTTCTTCGATAAATC
The DNA here is from genome assembly GCF_039877785.1 of Chaetodon trifascialis. Taxonomy (NCBI): domain Eukaryota; kingdom Metazoa; phylum Chordata; class Actinopteri; order Chaetodontiformes; family Chaetodontidae; genus Chaetodon; species Chaetodon trifascialis. The sequence continues at coordinate 4,339,168 of NC_092073.1, forward strand.
TTCCACAACTCATCTGAAGCCTGTGTCTGTGTCCTGTTTTTGGGTCCATTTTACAAGATTCTGATAGAAAGATCTGGCCAAACATGGACCCAGCAGACATAGACAGTCACCTTCCTAGCTTGCTCTTTTCTTGATTTGATTTTGGAGAGATGCAGGAATCACTGGTTTCTGAAAGCAGGACCCTGATTTTGCACAGATAGTTGCACGTTCCCAGTGGCAGTGTCATGCAAACTCTCATCTTCATCCTGTTCCATCTGAGCCTCTCCCCTCACCCAAGACTAAACTGCAGATTTATTCACCCGAGTCTCAGATGCAGGTTACTAGCAGCTTCCAGTCTGCATCCTGGTCTGTTGGCCCTGAGCAAGCTAGCCATCACCCGGCACTGAGGTTGATTAGACTCCGGTTGGTGAACCTGCAACCTTCCTCTCATGAGCCAACCTCCCAAATGGCCAACAGCCAATAAAAGTCAGTGACTTGCCAGCTCCAGCTCCTGAGTTGGCTAGTCACTGGCCCACTAGCCTCCAGCCAGTTTCTGTTCCTGGGTTGGTTAGCTTCCTTCCCATGAGTCTCCTTTCTGGAGGACCTGGCTAGCTATCAAGATAGGCCCCACAAGAAAGCAAGTCCCTGCCTGAGGGAAGCTTCTGGGAAGCCCTCCAGAAATGAGTGTGGCTCCTGCCAGCATCGTGCCTCTCAACTGCCCAGCTCCTGGTCTTCACTGCTGCCCAGTACCGTAGAGGTCCTGCTCACCCAGCTAACGTCTCTACAGTCCCTGGGTCAGCCACCACTAAGTCTGCTCCTGGTTCCCCATCGGCGACCTGGCTGACACCTGCTTTTGTTCTTTGGCAGCCCAGCCGATGAATTTCTCCTGGTTCCCAGTTGGCAGATGGCCAACACTCGTTCTGGGTTCCCAGGCAGCGGTCCAGCTGACAACCGTGCCTGAACTGCAACAGTGTCCAGTTTCTGAGCTGGTTAGCTGAACAATTACAAGGCAGTTTTCATTATCTAACAGTTACATCCCGTCATACAAAAAATAAACAATAAACGTTTTGCAGATATGTTCAGTATGAACATCTGTCTGGTCTGTTACAGCAAAATGTAATTTAGGCAGAATATTTCTCTACAAATATAATTTTGCATACAATACATACATATAGTAGTTGGAAATACTACATAGGTGCCTCTCAACTTCAGGGGGAACTTGACCAATTTTACATATCAAAAGAATCTTACCAGACCTCCATAGCCTGCTGTTCCTGTCCGCTTGATGCTAGCAGCTCCAGGTTACATTAGGCATACATTATGCTACATCATTAGCATAACCCACCACAATTTCCGACAACACTGTTTGAGGTCAAGCCAGGTTTTGACAAGGAAGAAGAATGTGTAGAATAAAAGAAACAATATCTCTGGTTATGTTGCATTGATATTGATTGTTCCTTTTTTTAAATTGTTCATCATGAGTCCAACAATGTTTTACAGTAGGAGTGCCAAATCTTTGGAGTACTTGTTAAATTGTAACGTAATAGAATAAGCTGAAAATTTAGGTTTTTATACATGGAACTAGGAGAGGACAATGTTAAATCTTATTTGGTAGAATGTTCTCATCTCTTCATTTAATTGTTGCTGTTGGAGATACAACATTTGACAATGTGGTCTTTAATAACCCTCCCATCTATACACCCCACATTTGGATCTAACTCATTTATTTCCAGTTACGAGATGTGAAACTGTTTACTTTCACTTTGTAAAAACTGCATAAAAAGTGTCTGTTCTTTCAAACTCTTTCATACTCACCACAAAAAAATCTTCAACACTGATGCCCCTCAAGCAAATCTGCTCAAAGAGAGAAAAAGGAACAACTCAATGTACTATACTGTAGCATGGGAAGAAAGAAAGAATGAGTGTAGAAAACTATCATCTTTATGGGCCAAGTCCATTAAAAACATGTCAGTCAAATCAGATGGATAACCTTGTGACATGCAGGGTGATGCTCTGCTGTGTGTGTGTGCATTGCTTGGAAATAAAGTTGTCAGTCAACAAGATTACAAAGACCTCTGTAATATTGTGGCAGAGGGCCATAGAGTTCTAACTGTGTGTATGTGTGTGTATTATGAGATAGCAGGAGATATTCAGAGTGATGGTGGGTGATGCCCCTGTAATGTTTCTGTGGAAATTCTCTGCTGTTATTGGTGTTGGCTGAAGAGTGACCCAGCTTTATTACTGCCTGGCTCCCAGGCTTCAAAAGCCCTTCCTCCACTCTTCTTCACTCGCTCTTATATCTGTTTCAGTTTTGTCCTGACTCAATCTTTTCCTGTCCCTTTTCCTGCTTTCTCTTGTGAATTTCTATCCCATCCCCAAGGTGCCTTCCGTTAAAACGACCATGAGATTGGCCCGAGTGGTTCCTGAAGAGTGACGGTAAGAATGTTTGAGAAATGAGGTGATGGACAAAGGGAAGCTGCAGGGGTCCATTTCAACACGCCGGCCAGCTCTGCTATTTGGACTGGGAGTTTTGCAGGAGGACAGGGGCAATACAGAGAATAGGCCAAGAGAAGGCAATAAACACTTTGTGAAATTGATGTGGAAATAGGAAATTTAGGAAACGCTGCAAGGGCAAACAGCATTGTATAATACATTTGCTGACTTTCCCATGTATTGCTCGGTTTGCCAAGGATGATAAAATGAAATGCTTTTGTGTTCCTTTCTGCTATTGATTTCTTTTTCTTTGCTTTTTTTTTTTTTACCATTTAGCCATAAGCCATTAGCTGCCCAGTTTGATATTTAACAGCTGTTAGCTTTGTTGTTTTTGTTGTGTTTGTTTACCTGTTAGTAGGAGATAAGTTTTTCTATTTGATGAAGCACATGAGTGTTTTGCAAGAAACGAGATGAGGTCCACTTTAGGATGCTGGTAAATATGGTCCCATCCTGTCTCTCTTATTACAGACCAGGTCCAAAGGAGTGTCCCTCAGAGAGGCAGATGGTTCAGGGGTTGGATCTCTCACTGACAAGCTCCTTTCCATCTTTCAATTCCTCTCTCTCTCTCTCTCTGAAACATGGCCCCACGGTATTTTTTGAAATGACTGCAGTGTCATTACATAAGGATCGATTACTGATCTACAATATCGAATTGGTTGACTTTTACTTTTAAATTGTTTAACCAATCTTTTGTCTTTTGCCAAGCATATTGTTATGTTATGCAGATTCTTAATGCTTCTTCTAAAGGAACAACAGGAGTGTCTTGCAACCAGAATTCTGTGGAGACACAATTAGAGTGGAGGGCATTTCGGTCCTTCCCCAGAAAAAATAAAACAGTTTTCTGCAACCTGACATATTCAAAAACTTTGGACAGATTTTTTTAAAACTTCACTGAATCAGTTTTTGCTGCTGAGTAATCTCCCACTTTATATATATTGAGAGATTTTCATGTCAGTTATTTGTGCTGTTATAGTTACTGAAAATGACACTTATTCGTTCACTTCTGCACCAGCTTCTACTATGCTGCCACTTTTCTTGAAAAAGGGTTCCTGTCTTTTGCCTCATCCACAATGCAAATGAATCCAGAGAACATAGATAATAAAGTCACAGATGAAAGGAACCTGCCATCATTGTAATAACTGATATTTTCAAACACAATACAGAGGAGGCAGTGGATGAGACTGTGCTGACATCACATAACAGCAGCTGCTCCATTAGCTACATTATTGTTATACTTCCTCTTCTTCTTCTTATTATTATTATTAACAATAATACATCAACAACTGAACCAATTACTCCCAATTGCAGATATTCTATACCTATCTTCTACATTTGTGGTATTCTATTGGATAGTCAAATTGAAATATTAGCTCCTACAGTACCTATGCATGCGCTGACTTCCAGGATACTTTGACCAACTTCCCTATTAAAAATGTGAATACTTGAGCAATCCTCCTGGAAAGGTCCTCTCTATGTGTGTACAGTTTATCTATAAGACCTTGGTTACTACGATAACTGAGACAGGAAGAGACATCCTATCTACCATCTGCTAGAATGGTCCCTAAATATTATGTTAATGTGTCTCTGTCTGAGGTGTCTGTGCTGTTCAACCTTGAGACCTCTGGGCTCCTAACTGCAGAGAGCGCCTGAGATAGAAAATTCCTTCACAATCATCATCATTATCATCATCATCATCATCATCATCATCATCATCATCATCATCATCATCATCCCTTGATTGGTCTGAAATGGTCATATAAAAGAGGTAACAAATCTTTCAATTAAATCTACATAAATTTCTATGAAGGAAAAATCACAATAATCTCACTGAGGATAGCTTACCTATCTTTCTATCAGCCTCCTGACTGAGGACAGGGCTGTGGCTTTCTGCCCTTTTTTAAAGAACCAAATGAGAATACTCACCTCTCAATCCTAATCTTTTTTAGATATTTCTCTTGGATGCTTTTCCTTGTAAATCAGAAGATCATAAGGCCGATGCTATTAGCCCAGACATGACTGTTACCAACAACTGTATTTCCACCCAAACCATGATTATTTCCTAAACCTAACCATGTTGTTTTGGTGGCTGAACCAAACCAGAATGAAAACAGTAAGTCATCTAATCGTAACAAAGTAAGTCAGAGTTGACTTGGTTCCACACGGGACTCAAACAAAAGACTCCTGAGTAAAGTCCTGTGTTTGACCCAATAATCTACCATCCTCTTCTCTGTGAGGACTTAGTCACTCTTTATATCACCTGGTGCAATAGAAGAATAGCTTTGGCTCTTCTCAAATACTGGAGTGCAAATACACACTGAAAAACACAAGAACTCTTTGGCTGACCAGTCATAAGCCCTAGCCATATGGAGCCATGATGAGGGATCACATTTGCTTTATAAGCCAAAACAGATGTCAACCACTGGTCAAAGGCCACCACAAAACACAAAACATGCCCATTCTTTTTTTTTTTTTTTTTTTTGGTACTCATAATATTCCTCACACCTCTAACAATGTGTTTGTTTTTTGGGTGTGCTGTGCATTCCACCTTTTCCATGGCAAATTAGTTACGTCAACTTTACCTTTTTTTTCTCATGTCAAGTTTACATTCATTCACGTGGAACTTTCGTATTATTAAACAACCAATACAGTTACATTTTGCACTTAGATTTCGCAGCATTTTTTTGCATTCGTAAATAGAAGATGAAACAATGACCTAATTTTATTTCTTTTGATTTACTGACCTACTGGCCAGTAGGCCTCTGGCCTTCACCTTGTAATGGATTTACTGCTACAATAAGCAATGAGTAGACGTGAAATGTCTACACCCACGGCTTGTTGCAGCAGCTATGAGCAAGCGATTTCTCTCAAGTAAGTGCAAACACTAAATAATTTGTGGACCTAGTTAGTTTGATACTAAAGCTGTGTCGATGTTTGGCTGAACCACTGACACATGAAGGTCATCTTTCATCTAACCAAAATATTGTCACAGAAAATGGTGTTTTCACTATGACTTGTGGTCAATCAGCGAAACCATTTTTCTTAATGCAGTGTTTATTACCACGCTGTCTCTTGTGTCCAGTCATCTTTGAACACTAAGCAATAACGATAATAATAAGAGGCTAATGGCTCATATAAATATATATAAATCACCAAATAACCACAAAAAGTTATGTAAACTAGGACAAAGCACTATGATGAGGCAATACCTATACAACTTCAATCTACAGCTAGAGCAAAATAACAATAGTGGCCTCTAGTGGTGAAACTATCAACTACAGCATAGGGTAATATAACAGTAGGCTATTATTGGACAGATGAAATTATTATAGTACTATTATAGGAGCAATTTGAGTATGATCATGGAGAATGTGTCACCAAAACAAAACAGACGATATAATTCTCTCTAGCTTATCCAAGTTATCCCACCTTTCAGAACGATGCTGCATGCCAACCACTATTTTACGGAGGACTTTATACCCACTAAGGGCTTAGTGTAAGACTTAACTTGTAACTTATGGCTATCATATTGGCAAATAAAAACCCACAATTTTTGAAACTGTTAGGCTGGAGAGCCAATAATAAACTGGACCCAGTAATGCAGACCCGGAGACAGGACTTAAAAGAATCAAGAATAAATTTATTAACAAAACGATAACACAAAACACGCTCACCGAGCGGATAGGAAAACAAACAAAAGGCGCACTCAAAAGGAGTGGAAAATGAGAAACAAAGACACACTCAAACTGAGCGGAGGAAAGCACAAGGAGCTCAGACGAAGCGGGTATGAGGCACGCGTGGAAGCGGCAGGAGACACTGAAAAGAAAAACACAGCACACAATAAGTGGCCGGAATGTAGACGACAGAACACAAAACACTTTCTCTGAAATGAGAAGGAACAAGAGACGTAGTACTTACAACCAGATGACCAAACACACTCATGGGAGGACGAGAGAATAATCCGGCAACTGGGAGAAGACTGCAACTTCTTTAAGTACTGCAAACAATCAGGAAATGTGCTCCAGGTGAGCACCTGGAGGTGGAGCCAGCTGCAGGTACAGGGATGCCCAGCCGCGGGAACAGGGGTGACAGACAGACACACACATAGGGAAAGGGAGAGGAGACACAAAAGGAGAGACAGGAAGGTAGGATCCTAACAGAAACCCAGAAACCTGGGTCCCGTGTCTTGCTGTTGTCTTGCTGATTCATTTATTTGAGGTCAGTAATGTTAGTGTGACACTGATCAATCCTGTTGTCAGCTTTGTGATGTGGTCAGGACATGACTACATCTGCTCAGATTTTATTCTCAATGTCTTCAGGAAATGGTTCCACATGTGCCTTCAGTTATAGAGAGTATGGTGTCTGTGTGTAATGTATTACTTGCGTCACACATATTTTATCAATCAGAGTTAGCAGCAGCAGAACATCACATCAGATAAAAAATGTAGCTGGTGGGTGAGCAGGAGGGTTACCAGCATTTGTCATTTTGATAGATTTTTTACAGTAACAGTGAGTTGAGGTTGTGAAGAATTAACTGTTTCCAGATAACAAGAAGTTTTTGTACTGTATTTGCTTGTGTGCAGCAGTTAATTATAAATACTTTTCACTTGTCATGGCATCATACACATCGAGCCTGGAGTCAAGTGGAGTGTAATTTCTTCCATTACTGTCTCATCTGAGCTTGGTACGTATCTGGCCTCACTTAACCTCACGATTGGGTCATTATGATTAGATCATATACAGCCTCGATAAATGCGCTGAAGTCAGGAGGCAAAATACTGCTGGGCTTGAACTGATTTTTATCACTGCTCTGCTAATTGCGTTGTAAGAACAAAGTATTATTAGATATTCTTTTCTTTTTTTTTTCACTTATAATGTCAGAATGAAACAAGGGCAGAAGAGGCCACTTTTGAAAAACATAAAGTAATTATTGCTATTTGTCTTCTTAATGTAGGATCTTTAGGGGAAACAGTTTTATTGTCAGTGCTCCAGCAGTTTTTTCTTGATGATAATTAAAGTGACTGTAAAACAGTGGTTTGGAGAGCTGCCTGACTTCTAATCCTTGGAGGTTTTGGTGTCCTCAGAGATTGTTCATACGTACATGAAATGCTAATTAGTTCAAAAATGGAAGTCTATGTCAATGATTAGGGCAATGGGAGGAATGCCAATTAGTGGAGCAGTGAAGTGACAAAGAGCTGTGGTGACACAGGCTGGTCTGCTGCTTGCAACCCACATCATGAACCTGCCTTTAACTTTTGCAAAGAAAATACTTTCAAGCATAGTTTCAGTGTTGTTGCATGAGTGGAAGCCATTATTGAAGTAAGACTAATGGGACAGTTACGGTTATGTTTCATTTAACAGGCAATACCACAATGTAAAAGTGAAGCCATAAAATCCAAAACCACACAAATACAGTCAGAACTGCTTCAAAATAAACCTGAGTACCACGGTACTCCACAAATTAACATGCTGTTGCAGTCAAAGAGGCATAAAATCATTTTACCTACATTTCAAAGTAGACATCCTCTGTCTCACCTTAAAAACCTTATTTCTGCTGGGATCATCATGATGATGCACCACAAGATCCGAGCTGACGCAGATCCATTTCGGTATTAGACATGTGAACTTGGTGGTCTCAGTTTTTATGAACTGTTATAAAAGCTTCAATTCAAAATTTTCTTAAAGTCGGCAAATCCCATGAAAACACTCAAAACAACCACGTCTTAGTCCATTTCACAATAAAAGAGTTTCTGATTTTCCTGTTCTGCCTGAGTCTCTCAGCTTCAAGCCCATTGGTTCCTACTGACGACTTCAAATCATTAAAAACATTGAAAAACACCTTGCAAATATTTGCAATGTAATGTTAATTACATGTTTCTTTTTCAAAAAAGGCACACTAATTTCCTAAAACAGCAGCTAACTGTAGATTTTATCAAAAATTACTCAAATGGGACGAAACAGTTCATTTCTTAGGGATTATATTCAATGGCAGATTCATCTGCATTTGTTGCTCTAGTGAATATTTCTGGCAGCAGGATGGTGTGTGAGATTGAGTCAAAATAAACAACTGTGTGTGTTCATGGAAATGAAACATCATGTCACCCAGTGCAGCAGTGGAGCTCATTGGTGTGTTTTTAATAGTTTCTGGACAGCAATGGAGCTTTATGGCACAGAGCAAGAAAATATGTGAGGCTTTGGATACACATACAATACTTGTTTGTAGATACATTCACATTTGCTTTGCATCTTCCAATGGGGTTGGTCGACAAAGAAAAATATAGAATATCACACTTTAAAGTTGTTCCCCTCTATAATATTCATAATTAATTTTAGCCTACATACAAAAAAGGGAAAAGGAAATGCCTGATGCAGTACTTCTGGTTAAATTGAAATTCTATTTCCTAATTTAAAATTATGTATTTCAATTATTTATGCCGGTGAATGATTACAAGTAATAGCAATCATACCATATCATCAGTCAGTCAACATATTATCCCTTTTTTCTGCTTGTCTCATGGCATTGGAAATGTAGCAAGTTTTGTGAATTTAAAAGCAAGTGCACACACACACACACACACACACACACACACACACACACACTTCATCATCAGCTTGAATATAAATAGACTCACAAAAGTGTCCCTGTGCCTTTTACTCATCAATACCTCACCTTGTCTCTGTCTATGTGAATACCTTTAACAAGCTGGCTGCACCACCTCTGCTCAGGCGAAATAACAGGATGCAGAGCAAACAGCTTTCCAGCAATTACCACATCTGATATATAATTTCACCCTCCTCTTGGTTTACAAGCTGTAGAAAAACAGTCATAATTCTGCATTTGGATGGGGGTTATTAACCGCTGGCCACAGGTGCTTTGAGGCTGACACTCCCCAAGCACAAGAGGTAATGAGAGGTAACACCTGCCATATATAATAGGTGTGTGTGTGTGTGTGTGTGTGTGTGTGTGTGTGTGTGTGTGTGTGTGTGTGTGTGTGTGTGTGTGTGTGTGTGTGTGTGTGTGTGTGTGTGCATGAATTCACACATGTGTTAGAGGTTGACAGCTCAATGTAATTTGGACAATATAATTAGCAGGGCTGGACAGTGGCTGAATAACCTGACTATTTATGCTTTTACTACGGGCTCCAGGGTATTGTGTATGTACAAGCAGTGTTTGTCCTGGTTTGATTTTAAAATCAAACCTGCAGTGAAAACTAATGTGTTGAAGCCCTTCCTCCCATGTGTCATGAGAAGCAAGTTCTCCATTTCAGTGCCGGGTTTCAGTGACCACCGTTTAGAACGGCCAAATTTCACAGCAAAATCTGCTCATTCCAGCCAATGGATCTACATTCACTACATCAAGTTACATTTTGTTGAGCTTTGAAGAACAAATTTGCATGAATGACTAAGACCGAGTGGCCTTGACAGTGCTGACCTTTGACAACCCGTTCTCACTCTTGGCTCATCACATTTGGACGTTTGACCAGGAACCCTGGGTGTCACTCTTTAAGGCACTGGGTAGCCCTTTCGTGTCATTTTTCAGTGTGCAGGGTAGTCTGATAGACCTCCACAGACAGCCTGTTCACTCCTAATGTGTCAATACCATAATATAAGGAGTGAGAGAGACATGTAGGAGGGCTGAGGTTGTTAGATGGGTGAAGCACTGGACCTTCACCCAGGAGACCAGGGTTCATGTTTTGTTTGAAACCAAAAGTGAATATTGATTTCTTTTGTAAGTGAGGTAATAATCTACATACCATACATAACTAACATGCATATTTTTACAACATTAATCACGTTGTTATTGTTCTCAGCTAGTTTTCTTTTGAAAGTCTAACCAGATGTTACTTACCAGATGTTGCATATTTATTATTGCTAACTTGACCATGAACCCCTGCACGTGCAAAACTGATGGTAGAGGGGTGCTCACATCTGAGTCTAAAGTTCAGGGCCACTTGCTAATGTATGTGACATGTTGGGAGTGCCTTTGAGGAAATGAAGAGCTGGAGAGTCCAAAATGGACAAAGCTATGGTAGCTTATTAGCTGTGTTGTACCATCCACTTGTATTTACATGAACTCTCCTGGGTTGAATTATAAAACTGCTAAGATAGCTGGCTTGCTAACTGACAGCTAAGAATATTATTTTAATGACCTTCACAAATGTGATCATGTTTTCCAGAACTCAACTTCCAAAGAAATAAAATAGAATGCTTGTTGAATAAAAGCACACACCGATACAAAAATTCATTTAGAGATTTGTTCAGTCGCTTGTCGTCTGTTCACAGGTCCAGTCTGCTTTCATTGTGCATAATAGATAAAAGAAAAAAACATGTTTGTGTGAGCCAGTAATTAGTCAGACTCTGTTTCAGAGGTTTTGATAAAACTGCACATTTAGCAGAAGCATGGGGATACAGCAGTGAACGCACATCAGACTGACAGGGAACAAATTAGACACCATGAGGGATTTCTCTATGTAACATATACACAGCTCTCTAAATGATCAATTGTACATTTATTGAAGTTTGATATCTATCACTCAGGAGAATTTGAAGAATAACAATATTTTAGTGTTTTTTATTCACATGAATAAGGCTCACTGGGATGCAGACCTTTTTCTTTTTCTTTTTTTTATTTAACTGTGACCTCCCCCAGTTTGTTACCAGACTTTGGGTTAAGGTGCTCAGTGAGGCTGTGTTACAAGTCATAACCGTATTTAAGATCGACTACCAAAATGTTTTATGGCCCGGTTTCTTGTGTTGTGTGGTCACAGGGGAGATGGGAAGAGGGAGACATTTGGAGTACAAAGTCTTGTAAACCCCACCGCCCGATGAAAGATGTCCCTTCACTCAAAGGCAGCTGTTTTTGGACCACAGCTTTTGGCAGGTTTCAGGGGGCAGCCCTATCAATAGTGTGAGCTTAAGATGTGTTGTGCATGAACTCACAAATGCCACTGCTGCACCACACCAGTAGCCATGCATGTTGGCATCTTAACTCCCCTCTCTTTTGATGAATATATAAAGAGCGAAGTGGCGTCAAAGGCAACTGGCCACATTGATTTGTGCCCATGCCAGGATTTCCTCAATGGAATAAACTGACAGAGGATATATTACAGCAATATGAAGCATGTCACTCATCCACAGAGGCCAGTTTACTTGCTCTTTTTGTCTGCCTCTCCATAGAATACTGGATTTTATCTGTGTTGGCGCACATAAATATATATACACATGGTGATTATGCTGATTTTAAAGGGGTACTCCAGTGATTTAGAACTGTACCTGCATAAAGTTAGGGTTGTCTTGCAAGAGACAGATTAAAAACCAGAATGGAATGTCCTTATGATTCAAGCTCCATAAAATCTGGTTTGGTATATTTCTCACAAGGAACTCAATGTCTTTCATTAGACCCTTTCCACCTAAATTTTTCAAATCCCCAGGTCATAACAGTAACCAAACTAGGCAAATCCCATCTGCTGATGAAGGCCATATGGTTGAAATTAAATATCTAATATGTGTGCATTAACTGCCCGGTTTCATTGCCTGGTCATGAAATACATTTTGTCACATCCCTCTTCATCTCACACAGACTCACAAGGTACCCTTTAGCATCTGTATGAGATGCACTGGGCTTTCAACTAACCTCTGTTTAAACCCATCTGCAGCTATATTAGTTCTCACAGAAGTGGAGGTCAAGGTATAGTGGTGGGTCAAACACAGGAGACCAGGGTTTTAGTCCCACTTGGAACCAAAAGTAAAGTATCTTTTCCTGAACGAACCAAACTGCGAGCATACCACACCCATTGCTTCTGCCCCTACTCCTTCCTGATCAGGAGTCTTTTCCCCTCTTCATTTCACTCTCTGCTCATCTGACCCTGTTTACACCTGCCACTAGCATGCATCTTTGGAGATTGGCTCACAAGTGGGCAGCCGAGACACAGAGTAGAGGCATTACATGATCTGACTCTAGACAAATTGCAAAAGGATTTTTTTTTTTTTTAACTGTTCCAGTCTTGTGAATATGTCTTTTATAACATATCAAAAGTCATGAGAAATCCAAGTGGTTTAAAGTATTAAAAATACTGAAATTAGTGATGAATTTCCCATTGCTCCCCATGTTAAAATTCATATTTCTTCATGACTTCTCTTGTCAGGTATAAATTTACAGTCAACCACATGTACAATAGTGATGGGAATATTATTTTACACCTGGTACATGTTAGTAATACCTTCATTTTTTTTTTACCTCAGAAAGTATCTGACATCAAACTGAGGTATTTCAACAAGATATTTGCACATTCATGACTACTGTATGAAAGACAGAAAGGAAGCCAAAAAGTGGTACGAGGGTACGGTTAAGAAACATGTTGGAAAAATACTTTCCACCAGTTGAATCTTTTAGGAATTTTTATAAGTTACTGAGACTTTTATGAGTAATAAAAATTTGTCAGATTTTCTGTTGCAATTTGTGTGTGGTTCACCCCTTTTGTCTCACAAAATGCTTGTACTAACATCACCATTCACCATGTTCAGGTTTGTTCAGATTTCGTTACTGCTTACTTTATTTTGTCTAGAAATAAGGTAAAATTATAGTAAAGAAAACAAAAATGTTTCAAGAACTAATATGCATGTATCCCAACCGTTCTCTGTATCTGCAGGACAAAGTCATTTACAACTTGCAAATGTGCGCAGGACAAGAAGGAAAAGGAACGACTACTCCAACCATGTACATCAGTGCTAAGCAGAAAAGTCTGATTTGAATCCATTTATCTTCTCATCTTAAACTCAAAAGATAATCAATAAACATATTTCCAAGGGACAGAAAACTATACAGCACGACATGACGTATTGTGTCATTTCCGGTTGCTGTGTTTGTTGTGGTGTACCTCTGCTATTCCTGTTTATCCGAGTTAAAATTTGTTTATCCTTCATTAAAGTGGCTAATCACCCACTATACAGCTTAGCACTTAGTGATGTCTTCTCTTTCATCCTCTCATTCTCCTGCTCGCTCTTGCTCGATGTTTAGGTATTCCTCTGCCTCCTTTAATGATACTGATACATGTAAGAAATGTAGTTTATTTGCTGTGTTGGAGGTGAGGAAACGCAATCATTAGCTGCTGTAGTCAGCCAGGCTCCAGTAGCTGGTGTGGACCAACCAAGTAAAGCTACATGTCCCTCGGCAGCTCCCGAGCAGCTGGGAAACCAGGTAGGCTGGGTGACTGTTCAAAGGAAGCATAGTCCTACGATGAATCCCACAGTTCATCACCAACCACTTCAGATTTCTAACAGGTTCCCCCCACTCAATGTCACACCCACTGAAGAACCAACTCTGAATACTGGCAGATCCATTTTGAGAAAAGTGAAGTTAGCGACACCAGTGACCACAGTCAAATGTATTCCTGGGGCCAGAGTAAGTGACATTGAATCATATTTGAAACTGCTACGCCAATCAGTGATCGCTAAAATTAATGTTGAGTCGATGTGTACATATGCAAAGACAATGTCAATGAATGTCAAGACAATGCATCTTTATATGTATTTTACAGTGCTTCTGGAGTTTGTATTTGCAACATTTTCATTTAGTATTCCTTCAATTTGTTTTCATTAGTTTAACTATTGGGGCTTTCTGTTTTCTGGTGACTGTCTTAAATTTCTGTGCCGCAGTGTCATCCATAGCATTGACCATTTTTGAATTGACACTATTCAGCTAATCATCTGACTGAGTCTGACTGTTGGCCAGCTCACAGAACATATATCCTTCCACATCTTGCGACTATGCTGGTGATTCAGATTATAGCTGGTTGTTACTAACTTAAATAGGCAACGTACTGGAGTAATGCTGATACATGACCAAATGTAGAATACAATGTGTCTAGGATCAGAGTGCAGTGAAGAATGAGCTTTGATCCAACTTCAGCCTCACTGGCATAATTGACGATGCGCTCTACCATTGACAAGAGACAAAGCACACATTTAGCTGGCCCATTTAGCCAGCCCACTGAGGCTTTCAGCCGCTCCCACGCTGCTGATCAGTCGCTGTCACTGTATGCATCAGAGATGAGCCTCCATAGCAGCAGGGCTATTTGAAATCAATGGGGTCATAACTGTGGCGTAAATAGATAGAAAATTGGGCTGCTCGCTAGAGGCTAGAGGAGCATGTGGCCTACATCAATAGCTACTACCCCAAGTGGAAGAAGCTGCACTCTCCAAGCTCAGGGTCCAAATTGAATTCCATGGATAGATAGAGAGGAAAATGAAAACATTGATAAACCTCAATGAGCTGCATGAAAGCTTCAAATATGTGATTTTTTCTACAATCAGCAGCATGCACCAGGCATATTTTTATGCTAGGACATTGGATTCTGTGTACTGTACACTGTATTCTATTTGATAATATGAGAGCCGCCAAATTGGCAGCTGGAAGATGATGGATCGTTGTTGTTATGAATGGCAGCGGTAATGCTCTGCGCCTGGGGAGCAGTTGGACAATGTGGAAACTCTAAACACTACAAAGGCTACTAGAACAGCAGGAATGATCACAATTGCTTATATACAACCACCTCTTTACATGCAATTTGAAAATATAAGAATGGTTGTTGAATAATTTATTTTTGGAAGAGGCTTTACTTTAGAAAAAGTGTTCTGATATTTTTCTTTTTTTTTCTCCAAATGTTTTATTCAACAACTACAGTCATGGCTGCTTTGATGAACTGAGTCAAGCTACAAATGTTGTTTGAAATGGAGGTGAAGAGTCTGTCATACTACAGTATACTGCATGTGCATCTGTTTGGTCTAAGCCATATTTAGATGTGTTTATTTGAAGGAGGAGAAATAAGAAGCCGTTTCAGAGATGTTCAATGTGATATTAATTTTACAAAATAATGAATGCAGTTTAATTGACAGTGGCATTCTGGTGACTTAGTGTTGCACTACCATACAGTTGGGGGATTCACATGAGGATTAGATTAAGATTAAAAGAGGAATTGATGTGGACCTTGAGTTAATATTATTTTTGTAATCTATCATCAGGGTCATTTCCTTAGATTTTAGAAAGCTCTCCAAAGCCTCGGAAGACATTATACAACTGAGTAGTATCCTCATGACAAGTAAACTGATCTCAATGTGGAAAGATGGTGGATTGCCACTTTAAAAGAAGAGTTCAATGTTTTGGGAAGTGTTCCTTTTCTGAGATTACGGTGATAAAAATCCAAGATAATGTCTTTCTGTTAAATATGGAGCTGGAATCAGGTCTTGATTAGCCTAGCTTGGCAAAAAGATGGAACATTTTGGTGGAAGATTATGTTGTTGTTTGTCAAGAAATCAAGTTCACGTCTCCCTAAAACCACAAATTGTCATTTTCTATTTCTACATAAGGCAAATAAACAAGATACAATGTTTAATTGTGAACTTCAGAGTTGTTAATAGATGCCGGCCAGCTTTTTCTCCCTGCTTGCAGTCTTCATGTTAAGCTAGGCTAACTAGCTGCACAGCTGCTTCATATCTACCATACAGACATGAAAGAGGTATTTAGAGCTATTACATAGATAGGACTGATTAACTGGCAAAAAGTGGGTCTTAGTTTTGCTTTTTTTTTTTAGATTTTTTTTTTTTTAGATTTTTGTCTTCATTAAAATGTTACAATTTGGATATTATTATCAGCAATACAAAAAATCAAAAGTTAGCTATAGTAGCAAAGTTTATCGGTCTCCATCAGATCAGTGGTGTACCACCCATGGGCGGAACCATGCATTCTTTCATGGGGTTGTGTCCCACCCAGGGCTAAGAAAATATCACCTCCTACCCCAAAATACAGTAGAAAATGTATTTCCATTTGAGAAAAACAAGTGTGTGAGAGAGTTTCTTTAATTGGATATGCCTGTATATCTTATATATAATAACTGCTTTGCACAGTGGTTTGTCTCCTACTACAAATCTATGTTATTTCAGTCAATTTCCAAAGGTCTGAACACTGCCAAGGAGAGGTTGTTCCGGGTGGTCAGAATGACCAGGTATTGTTTATAAGAGAAACAAATTTGATGTGAGGAATGTTAGGGTGTACATCATCTCTTTAATATAAGTTGTTCATATTCCAAGATTATTCAAAATCATTACTGAAGCTTGTGGGGGCCCCTGAAGTCACTGATTAAAACTGAAAAGCTGGCTGAAGCCTTCACACCCTTTTGTCAGAGTTCGAATCTTGCCTGAATCTTGCACATTATTTACCCAGATTTTCAACAGTTATGGTTGGAACTTCACTAATTAGACTATACCTGACGTCATTTGTACCCACATTGACAAAGACTGTATGGGCAGATGGGTGCAGCTCAATAGCTGAACGGATGTAATGGACTATATCCCAGATTTTCTCCCTAGAGAAACAGTATGTTAAGCCCCTGGGGGGCCCCCTGTTCCACAAAACAAACAAAAGTCTCCCACCCACAGAATATCTAGAACTGCGATGTTGCCTCCATACAAGGCAAGATTTGAAGGAGGGAAATGGATGGCAGGTGCAGGAAGGGGACAGGGATACATTTCCAGCCAGAGCCAAACCGGAACTCCATGCCACTGAGGAAGATGGCTGGGCAGAATGTCTTCAGACCACTCGAAACTTTTCTACATTGCCATGAACAGGAAGATTGATATCCAAGTTAGCTAGTTTCAGCCACCACATGGCGGCTGTCCGCAGCTCAAAAATATATCCTCAGTTTCTCCAGGAATAATGCAGGCAAAGAGGAAGGAGGAACGAAATCAAGAGATACAATTACTTAAAATCCTGGGTAAAAACGACAAGGCTAGCCAAATCTGACAGGAGATTACAGATGTCTGTTACAGCCTGGTGGGATAAGCAAAGTTAACAATGGCACTCGTCTCCACTGAGGGCCAGGTATGTTGTTTCCCAATCCTCTATCCCATTAACAATTCCATTTGACTACATATGAGCAAATGCACAGATATTTAACTGAGGAGGAAGAGCACTGCTGTGTGTAACAGAGTGTACGTGCATTATGAAGGCACATTTTACCAAACGAATAATGCACCCTTTAAATAGCAGGAAGGTACTGCACCATTGACTTTAAAGCTCATTTTAGGATCAACATGCCCATGGGCGCACAGAGGGGCGCAAATACATTTTGCTACTTACACAACGTGGACACTGGGTGTGAAAATGACAAGTACGTCACTCAGAATCTAGCAATGACACTTCCCCTGCACTGTGTGCCACTTTCAGCTGGGTGTAAGAAAGACACACACAGAGAAACACATTCCCACTATCAACGTGTTACATACGGTTGTTTAGTCAGGACTTCTTGGCGTTAAAAGTTAAAAAAAATAAATTACAGAATATGAAGAAGTAACATCAAAAACATCAGTGTATTGTTGTTGTGGATATTTCTACTGAAGTTAGCATGCTTACCAGCCAACTGCAGCCCATCCTGTCATATAATACCACTTCATACCTCAATAGTCAGGCAGTACAGCCCACTGTAGGTTCAGCTGGGAAACGTACGCCAGTTTGCTATGTTTCAGAAGTGCTCTTATCTTATTTGGTCTAATAAATAAACAAAATTTACTCCTAAAATCCATCCATCCATTATCTATACCGCCTATCCCTTTCGGGGTTGCGGGGGGCTGGAGCCTATCCCAGCTACAATGGGCGATACTCCTAAAATGTCAAGGGAAAAGAAAAAACATTGCCATACGCCTTCTTAATTCAAGTTTCTCTCTTTTACCGAACTACCAAATAAGACACACTTCTTTCAAACTCTACAGAAACAACCACTGTTACAACAATCATAAACTCTGGTTTGGTTCTCAGAGTGTAATGTGAAAATATTCCAGCTCTAGATGCTGATTTTCCATGCTGGTGATGAGCGACCTTCCTCTCGCTGTTCTCCCTGTTCATGACCAACCAAACAGTGCTCCTGTTGCACCACAGGCCATGACAGGAGAACTGACTGGTTGCTTTAGGCAGCAAACTACATGGAAAAGATTGTGGTTTGGCTTAAAATAAGTAAAATAAGTTAGTAATGTACATTCTCCCATGTACATTACTTCAGTAATCAACTATCACTTTCCCAGTTTCCCATGGGACACTAACCCCAGTCTCCTGGGTAAAAGTCCTATGCTAGATCCTTCCAACCACTAAAACCCTCCTCCATATGTGGTCTTTTCTTGCTTTTTGTAATGAACGGGCTGTCGATTGTCTGTCGGACTCCCTGCATGTTGACAAATGATGTTAAAAGGGTACCCAGTGCCAAAAAAAAGTGACGCCAAGGGGTCCTGACTAAGCATCCATATATGATGAGTTGGGAGCGAGAATAGGTTGGATAGGGCCCATAATGTTTTATATGAACAGCCATTAGTGAAAGTTTTAAGTCTTCCTGGTAGTTCTCTGCAGGATGCAAACTGTGTTTGAGAGGAAATTGTAGTATGTCTGAACTGCACTGAGTCTCTCTCTGCCTTTTTCCATCTCCGTGTCCCCCACATTCCTAACTGTCTGGAAGCTAATTGCAGTAATTAATTTGTGTGACCTACAGTTGCTTCCAGTTCCTGTTATAGTCTGGGCATTACTGGAGTGTGAAATCAATTTACTGCTAATCACTGGAGGTGGGTGTCTGTAGGCTGGGTCTGGGGAGCCAGTGGACACATGAGATAAAAGCAGCTCTTAATTCTCTTAATTCACTGCTTCTGTTCCAACAGCAGAAAGAGGACAGAAGAAGAATGGGTGGAAGAAAAGGAAAGTGCTGTGATCAATGGCTTCAATCTGTAGCTCCATTCTAGCTGTGCTGAGACGATGGTCCGAGGCTGGAACAACTGCTCTGCTCTCAAGTGCTTATATATTGTATTTAATACTGTGTAAGTCACAATGACATTGACAGAGATACAGTGGAGGCATCACTGTCAATCAAACATTGTTAATAGAAGAGGTGTCCTGATACAATTTCTGTTGTGATTGGATGATCACACACACACACACACACACACACACACACACACACACACACACACACACACATATATATATATATATATATATATATATATATATATATATATATATCCATCCATCCATCCATTATCTTCCGCTTATCCGGGGCCGGGTTGCGGGGGGAGCAGTCTGAGCAGGGACGCCCAGACTTCCCTCTCCCCGGACACTTCCTCCAACTCTTCCGGGGGGATCCCGAGGCGTTCCCAGGCCAGCCGAGTGACGTAGTCACCCCAGCGTGTCCTGGGTCTTCCCCGGGGCCTCCTCCCGGTGGGACATGCCTGGAACACCTCCCTAGGGAGGCGTCCAGGGGGCATCCGATAGAGATGCCCGAGCCACCTCAGCTGACTCCTCTCGATGCGGAGGAGCAGCGACTCTACTCTGAGCTCCTCCCGGGTGACAGAGCTCCTCACCCTATCTCTAAGGGAGCGCTCCGCCACCCTGCGGAGGAAACTCATTTCAGCCGCTTGTATCCGGGACCTCGTTCTTTCGGTCATGACCCAAAGTTCATGACCATAGGTGAGGGTAGGAACGTAGATTGACCGGTAAATCGAGAGCTTCGCCTTTCGGCTCAGCTCCTTCTTTACCACGACAGACCGATACAGCGACCGCATTACTGCAGCCGCTGCACCGATCCGCCTGTCAATCTCACGTTCCATCCTTCCCTCACTCGTGAACAGGATCCCAAGATACTTAAACTCCTCCACTTGAGGCAGGAACTCTCCTCCAACCTGAAGGGAGCAAGCCACCTTTTTCCGGTCGAGAACCATGGCCTCGGACTTGGAGGTGCTAACTCTCATCCCAGCTGCTTCACACTCGGCTGCGAACCGCCCCAGCGCATGCTGAAGGTCCTGGCTCGAGGAAGCCAACAAGACAACATCATCCGCGAAAAGCAGAGACGAAATCTGCCGGCCCCCGAACCGAACCCCCTCCGGCCCCTGGCTGCGCCTAGAAATCCTGTCCATAAAAATGATGAACAGAACCGGTGACATAGGGCAGCCCTGCCGGAGTCCAACATGCACTGGGAACAGGTCCGACTTACTGCCGGCAATGCGGACCAAGCTCCTGCTCCGGTTGTACAGGGACTGTACAGCCCTCAACAGAGGGCCTCCAACCCCATACTCCTGGAGCACCTCCCACAGAATGACGCGAGGGACACGGTCGAATGCCTTCTCCAAGTCCACGAAGCACATGTGGACTGTTTGGGCAAACTCCCATGAACCCTCAAGCACCCTGTGGAGGGTATAGAGCTGGTCCAGTGTTCCACGGCCAGGACGAAAACCGCATTGTTCCTCTTGAATCCGGGGTTCGACTATCGGCCGGATTCTCCTCTCCAGTACCCTGGAATAGACTTTACCAGGGAGGCTGAGGAGTGTGATCCCCCGATAGTTGGAACACACCCTCCGGTCCCCCTTTTTAAAAAGAGGGACCACCACCCCAGTCTGCCAGTCCAGAGGCACTGTCCCCGTCTGCCACGCGATGCTGCAGAGGCGTGTCAACCAAGACAGTCCTACAACATCCAGAGACTTGAGGTACTCAGGGCGGATCTCATCCACCCCCGGCGCTCTGCCACCGAGGAGCTTGCGAACTGCCTCAGTGACTTCAGCCCCGGTGATGAATGAATCGACCTCCAAGTCCCCAGTCTCTGCTTCCTCTACGGAAGACATGACAGAGGGATTGAGGAGATCCTCGAAGTATTCCTTCCACCGCCCGACAATATCCCCAGTCGAGGTCAACAGCTCCCCACCTCCACTGTAAACAGTGTTGACAGAAAGCTGCTTCCCCCTCCTGAGGCGCCGAACGGTTTGCCAGAATTTCCTCGAGGCCAACCGGTAGTCCTCCTCCATGGCCTCCCCGAACTCCTCCCAGACCCGAGTTTTTGCTTCTACAACCGCCCGAGCTGCCGCACGCTTGGTCTGCCGGTACCCATCAGCTGCCTCAGGAGTCCTATGAGCCAACCAGGCCCGATAGGACTCCTTCTTCAGCTTGACGGCATCCCTTACTTCCGGTGTCCACCACCGGGTTCGGGGGTTGCCGCCACGACAGGCACCGCCGACTTTACGGCCACAGCTATGGACGGCTGCATCAACAATGGAAGTGGAGAACATGGTCCATTCGGACTCAATGTCTCCAACCTCCCTCGGGATCTGGTTGAAGCTCTCCCGGAGGTGGGAGTTGAAAACTTCCCTGACAGCGGGTTCCGCCAGACGTTCCCAACAGACCCTCACGGTACGTTTGGGTCTGCCAAGTCTGTCCCGCTTCTTCCCCTGCCAGCGAATCCAACTCACCACCAGGTGGTGATCAGTTGACAGCTCAGCCCCTCTCTTTACCCGAGTGTCCAAGACATACCGCTGAAGGTCAGATGATACGACTACAAAGTCGATCATTGACCTCCGGCCTAGGGTGTCCTGGTGCCACGTGCACTGATGGACACCCTTATGCTCGAACATGGTGTTCGTTATGGACAAACTGTGACTAGCACAGAAATCCAATAACAGAACACCACTCGGGTTCAGATCGGGGAGGCCGTTCCTCCCAATCACTCCCCTCCAGGTGTCACTGTCGCTGCCCACGTGAGCATTGAAGTCTCCCAGCAGAACAATGGAGTCCCCGGTTGGAGCACTTTCCAGTACCCCTCCCAGGGACTCCAAGAAGGCCGGGTACTCTACGCTACTGTTCGGCCCGTAGGCCGAAACAATAGTGAGAGACCTATCCCCAACCCGAAGGCGCAGGGAAGCGACCCTCTCGCTCAGCGGGGAGAACTCCAACACATGGCGGCTGAGCTGGGGGGCTATAAGCAAGCCCACACCAGCTCGCCGCCTCTCACCGCGGGCAACTCCAGAGTAGAAGAGAGTCCAGCCTCTCTCAAGGAGTTGGGTTCCCGAGCCCAGACTGTGCGTGGAGGTGAGCCCGACTATCTCTAGCCGGTACCGCTCAACCTCCCGCACTAGCTCAGGCTCTTTCCCCCACAGTGAGGTGACATTCCATGTCCCCATAGCCAGAGTCGTTGTCCAGGATTTGGGTCGTCGGGGCCCCCGCCCACGACTGCCACCCATTCCACATAGCACCGGCCCCTTCTGATCCTTCCTGCGGGTGGTGGGCCTACGGGAAGGCGGGCCCACGTCGCTCCTTCGGGCTGTGCCCGGCCGGGTCCCGTGGGCAAAGACCCGGCCACCAGGCGCTCGCCTGCGAGCCCCAACCCCAGGCCTGGCTCCAGGGCGGGGCCCCGGTGACGCCAATCCGGGCGACGTACGCTTCCTTGCTTTAATTTCTTTCATAAGGGGCTTCTTGAACTGCTCTTAGTCTGACCCGTCACCTAGAACCTGTTTGCCTTGGGAGACCCTACCAGGGGCATTAAGCCCCGGACAACATAGCCTCTAGGATCATTCGGGTACTCAAACTCCTCCACCACGATAAGGTGGCAGTTCAAGGAGGAGATATATATATATATATTACAGAATTTAAACTGAAACACTAAAACAAAGGCAAATTGGTCAGGAAACACAAACAGCCAAAATGATCAGACAGGTTAGAAGCAATTTACTCAGATAATATAAACCACTTTATTTGGAGGTGAACTTGAAAGTGAAGGCAGCTGCATTGTTGTTAAGAATACTTAATTGTACAGAAATACTGAGTGGTCAAAGAGGAATTGGTCAAATGTCTGCTCATGATGGACAGTTTGGGGGATAATGTCATTGTTTACCTGTAATGTCCCTACCACATACCTTATGTTTGACCAAATCTGCAGATTTGATTCTATTTGTCTGATCGTCTGACTGCTCATGATCTTTGACTCACTTTCAGTCTGACTGTCAGTGGTTTAGATCTTTGGTTGTCTGGTAATTGCCTCACGGTCCAAATTTTCTCTTGGAAACCAGATCACTATCCACTCACAGAGCAGTTCAGCACCCATTTATTTTCATCTGTCCATTCAGCCTCTCTGTGGAGTCAAACTCCGGACCATTGCTAAGCACTGAAACAACTTAAGTAAAACTGGGGCTTAAAGCTTACTGCAATAAGAAGCACTGCAACACAGAAAGTCTAACACAAAGATTAAAAACACAATGAAAGTATTGCAATGGCAGTTACAACTAACTCGGGCTTCCTTGGAATACTAAGATTGTCATTAAGTTTAACATAAAAATAAAATGATGAAGGTTTTGTGCTCAGTGGCAGTAAAACCAAGTTGAATCCATTTGTGTCATACTTGTGCTGAGTGAGCTAGCATCCTTTCACTCTCTGCTAGGGGCATAATTTCCAGCGGGGATGGGCGTGATATGTCCTGCTTACTTTTCAAAATCATATTTTTGTACCCCTCACTTTCATAGTGTCAGAGTGATTTTCTTCTCAAACATTGGTCCCATACTGTCTTGCCGCCACAGTCCAGGTGAGAGAAGATCTGCTAAAATGTTAATTCACTCATCTGATGTTCATGAGTTATTACTATGTGCTGAAAGCAAGGGGCTTAACAACCTTTTTTTTTTTTCTTTACCCTAGATTTTGCCTCTCAGGCTACAAACACACTATCCTACCATAGAGCTGGATGTTGTTGATGCTGTATGCAGCCTGAAATTAATATCTGCAGGATTCAGTGCTAAAAAAAAAAAAAATACCGTACTGTCTACTACGTTTTTCAGGTAAAAAAACAATAATAAATTAACATTTTTATTTACACTTAACATTCTCCTAAAAATTCAGATCTATATCAGATTTCTGTCTTTGTAATAATGATATAGAAAATATCAGGTATCAGTATGAATGAATTTAAAGTAGGGTTACAATACAGAGGTTTAGCATTTTTAATTTTTTTACTATTGAAAACACAGTAACTAATTTAGCATAATATGTTATTTGCACAGTTCATAATGGGGTTTTTTTGTTTGTTTGTTTTGCTTCATTTTGCCTTACTTCACAATTTAAAAAATGAAATGGTGAATCCAACTTCAAACAATGCAGAGAAGCTACTTTGTATTTCTCTTTGTGACTGTAGTTATCTGCAGAAACATTTGATCAGTAAGTATGAAATCAGTCAGCGACATAAAATCAGCCTCCTGGCAGCTGTGACTTGGAGGCTTTTCCACCAATCTAAACCCTGGAGAGGTTCAAACTGGGAAGGTCAGAGATAATGACTGTGAAACACTCCAAATCATGCTCTTGCAGAATTTCAAAAATATGGACAGTGCCCTCAGCAGAGCAGTTATTTAGCTCAGAGAGCTCCTCTCAATCAGCAGCAGGCACGACGGATTGGGCATATTAAGACCTCAAACACCCTGAAATATTTCCACAATACTCTATTCAAAAAGCACTAAAGTCACATTTTAATGTTTGGTCCATGTGAGAAAAGTGTTCAAAGTAACAGCTTACAAGGCTTTTCAGATGGGGAAGAAAGAAAGTGTTTGTTAAAAGTATTGTGTTGGAAATAGTTGACTATAACAGACCTTCAGAAGTGAATCCATCCTCAATATCACACAGCCCCGTGCAGTATATTGCATCAGAAATATATTTTGCTCCTTTTCTCTTTCACTTTCACCTCGAAGACGAGCAAACAGAGGCATGTTTGGTCTTAAAAGAGAGCAGAGGAAACAGAAAGGGAGAGGATGGGAAGGACAGAGTGTGATACTGAAGAAGAGAAGGGGAAATAGAGAGTGACGAAGGGATGGGCTGCTGCAAGCTCACCACTTAGTGTTGCTGCCCACTGTTAGAGGAAATGACCAGGTGACACTGACACGAATGACCTTTTCCCATGTGTGTGTTTCACTACCTCCTGTTGCTCAAAGAAAGGTCAGTGAAAGAGAAAAAATGTTGAATCTTCATATAATCCTCCTGATTCTGTCTAACAGGGATGTAAATAAATAAAAAGACATTATCTGCATATGAACAGAGACAATGCTCTGCATCCATATGAACAAAATTCAAATTTGTACAGTAATGTTTTGTTCCTGCAGTAATATTTGAGCGTCGATGGGAAACTGACAAGATGAAAGTAGGGACTGCCTCAAAATGGGACTGCATACAAAATGGCCAAGAGAGCTTTTCAGATTTTTGTCAATAGCTTTCTTAGTTTTTCAGAGACACTTCAAAACAATTTTAATTGCAATCCTCCATTTTTAAACAGTTTTTTTTTTTTTTTTAGATTTCCTTCTAATAAACAACACATGTCCTATTGTCATTCATTTCCATCTGAACTACTGACAGTTAAACAGCTTTAATTTAGACTCAGTTTAGTTTGCTTGTGTTATTGTGTGACTT
Source organism: Chaetodon trifascialis (assembly GCF_039877785.1). NCBI lineage: Eukaryota > Metazoa > Chordata > Actinopteri > Chaetodontiformes > Chaetodontidae > Chaetodon > Chaetodon trifascialis. The sequence goes on from NC_092073.1 coordinate 4,364,867, forward strand.
TGATGTTTTAACAGGTTAGTTCGTATTCACAGAAATCACACAATAATACTAACTGAGGCAGTGAGAGACCAGCAACCCACATGTTTGGACAGAGTCTGGTGGCTTTGGAGAATGATATAACAGCTTCAGTTTCCTGTCAGAAGGTGCTGTTTGACGACAAGGTGAAGTGCTTAAAATATTCTGAATATGACATACATTAAACGGATATTGATTTTTTCTAGGTGGTTGAAGTGTGTTTTGCTGCTGCCCCGGTCCACAGCAGTACATTGCTTAGCTTGCACCTGCTGCTTCTCCAAAGCGGGGGCATGCTGACTGCCACCTACTGTCGGTGAGACACTGACTGCAGCAGTATAAGTCCAACCCCACTTCAAAAAGACCTTTAATGAACTGACCATCAGTGGACTCAATCCTCTGCTCTGTCAGCAAAATGGACATATATTTAACCAAAGCAGTCTCTGACATGTTTTCTGCACAAACATTGTGTAGAAAACATGAAAAGAAATATTGTACTTGGGGTCAAGCTATATTGCTGTCATTGGCCTTGGCATGTGTCCACGCAAACAGCACAACCTCCAGCATCCCCACCCATCTCTGACACCCTCAGGGGCCCCTGAAGGACACTGGATGCCACTTTAACCGCAGGTATCTACTGACTTCTTTTAAATCACACCATCAATAGTTTTCTTGGCTCTTTGGGGAGTCTCTTACACTGTAAAGTAGGAACACACACGCGCAAGCACAGTGAGCCCTGAGGCCATTCTATTGGTATGCAGACAGTGGATCTCATTTTAAGCAGGGGTTTCACTCACTATCCTTGAGACCTGAGCCAGCAGCACTGTGGTCCAGCTGAGTGTGTGAGTGTGTGTGTGAGTGTGTGTGGTGTCTTTGTGAAGACTTGAGTGTGAGCTGCAGGTCAGCGGCACCCACACTGTTCTCCAGGTGATTGCTGGGTCACAGTGTCACACACAAACACAGGTAGCAGGATGCAAACTTGATGCTGTTACACTGACCACTGTTCTGATAGAGCACATTAACCAGAGCTAGCCAGTCATGCAGTCTTAAACCTTTGATGTTTTAACATTTACATTTCAGTCATAGACATTCATCAGACATCACACTCACAAAATGAAACAACATCTTTACACAGGAGCCACAGTCAGAAAAGAGGCAATTAAATGATCAATAATTGATCAATGTAGCTCTAAAGTAAGGCATCATCAAGAAAAATGGTCTATGGTGAAGGTTTGGTTAGGTTTAGGAAAAGATCATCGTCAGTATTTGCCCTGCAGGGACTTAAATCATCAAGGTTACAGTAATAAACACAGGTTAAGATTAGAGAATGATGGTGGTCATGATCTCCCGATGCCAACCTCCTCCCTCTGTGGACTTTGTCGCTCTATAAAAATGTCACCTGACTTTTTCCTTTGCTCACATTTCCTATGACCTCTAGCAGGCTTTTTCACGTGAACATAAACGTATGTCACTGCAACAGGAAGTCTCTGATGGATGTTAGTGACGGACGGTTTTGGCAATTTCATCGTTCGCCTTCATTTTGTGTGATTACTGTAAAACAGTGTGTTGCGTTGGGGGTTGTTTCCATTTGGTTGTGTTTCTTGCCCTATTGGACTTTGTTGTCGTGCAGTGTTTTTTCACAATTCTTTTTTTTTAATTTATCTTTTTCTTTTTTCTTTTTTTTACAAAGAGTCAGCTCACAAATGCTCTCTAAACCCTAGCCAACCGGCTACTTCCAACAGAGTCTCTTACCTCGTATGTTCATTATAAGAAAAAACATCTACCTCACAGCGATATACAAACAGGTAGCCAGCATAACATTCTTACCTGTGCTCTATGTGTGCGTGTGTGTGTTAACCCACACACAGCCCAACACACAACAATGAAAAAGAAACCCAAATAGCCTCCTATACAGCCGCCTGATATCAGTGCTGATTTTGTTTCTTCTAAGCACTTTGCATTGCACACAAGCACCAATCAGGACAACAATGACAACAAAGACATACACTCTAATAACAGCATCAGTCAGCAGTACGGTCCGCCGCTGCCTCTTGTAGAAGTGCAGGGGAGGGTTGATTCAGTGCCACGTAATACCTCGCTACGCATCCATTACACAAGCATTTGGAGCTCTCCTGCCATGTGTTGGCTTTTGTTATGTATATGAGAGCTATTATGTACGGCAAGTAAATGTATTGGATGGAGAGCAAGAGGGGACACAGGGAGGGGGTAGGTTTTAATAATATTCTTGTGTGTTTGACACGTGGGAGGGCTATTTCCCTGGAGGACAGTCTTCAGGACCATGCTGCCCCCTCCTCCTCTTCCTCCTCCTCCTCCCTTGTTGCTCCATTATCTCGCCCTTTCTCCACTTGATATTAAGACAACAGGATTACGCCGAGCAACGACAGGGAAAAAGCAAAAAGCAATTTGGCCTGAAAGAGGGGTGGGGGTTGGGTGGTGGAAATGCGGGCTGAAGTACTTGACTCCAGTCTCCACTTTTCTGTTTTCTTTTCTCTTCAATGGCAATATTTCCCTGCAAATATACAAATATCACCATTTATGGATATTTGATTTCTCCCCATGGCTGCAGTTTCAAGGATTTCTCTTTTAGAAATCTGAGTATCTGAATACTTCTTCCACTTTGGGGTGTATTTAGTCATTCAGAATAGCAGCAGATCATCACTAGCAGCCAAAATTGAACCATAACACAACACAACCACAATCCATTGGACATCTTGCATTAAGGTGGATTGACTTATTTCATAATGAAAAGCTAATGGGACAAAGGAATGGGGAAGGCCAGGAAAGTGATTGTCAGGTAGGATGCAAAAAGAGGATTGATAGAGACGACCCCGACCTGATGAAAAGAGGGAAAAGCAGAGAGTCAAGAGAAATCAGTCACTATAGAGGCGGTGTGCTACATTTTGCTCTCACATGGGTAAAATGTGTGATTCAAAGGACTGGAAGGAATTTACTGGAGTGCTCAAACAGATTCATGAAAAGGGGAGACACCATAACTATTTACCTGCTGTCAACATCTCCTGTCTGATATTACCTTTGAACATTCATCTTCTCCAGATTCAGATTTCAGCTTGAATCTATCAGACTGATGTGTGACTTTTGGTGATTCTTATTTAACACAAGAGCACTGAGTGGCATGACGGTGGAAAAAAATGGAGAATCTGATATGGACAAAGTCATTAAGGATTAGCCTTGCAGTGAAATTAGATTTTCCTTTCAGCACAATGTTTTTTTGAACTTCAAACACTCATAGTGCCACCAAGCTGATCTGCTTGTATCAAAATCCCATCTGGGCTGAAATAAAGTCACATGGATATAGAAGGACATTTAAGTCGAAAGAGAACAAAGTCTTTCTTTCTTGCTGTTGATTACATGTTCTCAACACTTTCCCTAAGGTTGATGAGTGACTTTATTTTCAGCACCATTTTCTCACAGGTTCCCTCAATCAAAACAAGCGGGATGGGTCAAGAAAGCAGACAAACATCCTGACTAATAAACCGACAGGAAGGACAGAGGACCGGCTGGCAGAGAACCATCAAGTTTGATTATCAGACTCTTAGCCCTGATGCCCTTTACCTCTTCCCTGCCATTCGTCTGCTGCGTTTTCTTAATGAAAAGCCAGCGTCTGGGCCCATTCCGGATCTATCTGTAGGAGAGGAGTCCTAGCCGGCCATCACTGACGCTGATCAATAGCCTGCAGAGAAGACAAGCAGAGCCCTGGACTCTCAGGGCTTAATGGGGGGGAATAGGACAAGAAGAAGAAAGAGCAGAGGTGTGCTTTTAAAGGCTGGCCGAGTAATCTTGGCGTAGAGAAAAACCTCAGCAAGACAAGAGGAGTGTGGGTGCAGGCGGAGAGTGGGGGATTGAAGAGAAAATTCAGTTTAAATGTGACTAAATGGTCACTAAAGGTTGCTTGTTGTAGCACGGAGGGTTTGACCTGGGAGAGACAGGTTGTTTATGCTTGAAATACACTGCCTATTGACTTTTGACTTTATGAATGTAAGTCCTGGCTTCAGTGGAAAGCAAAATGTATGTTTAATGGTTGTACTTCAGAAAATCTTGTACATCTTAGAATTTCAATTAGAGCACACACTGCTCCAGAATGTACAGCTGTAACAGATTTGACGTGCGGAGCATGAACAAGGACAGATCATCTGTAGGCTCCTCCATCTTTAGATTTGTACCATTAGTTATGGTTCTTGTTATTTTGCTTTGCTGTTTTTATAGCAAATAACAGGATAAGGCTGGAACCAGTCTATATTTTATGATTGTCAAAAATCCAATGAAAAGACCAAAGTCAATCTCTCAAGACTTTTTCGCTTCCATTGGTTCCTACTGAAGAAGTAAATCTTCAATAACACCTCACAAATATATGCATAGTTTCATATTTCAAAAATCTGAGAACTATTTTCAGCAGCGGATTAAAACACATTTGCTGCTTTGATGAGCATTAGGGACTTTAGTTTAGTACAGTGTGTGTGTGTGTGTGTGTGTGTGTGTGTGTGCGTGTGTGTGTGTGTGTGTGTGTGTGTGCATCTTCATGCAGTGATGGAACATGTCAGCCAGTGCAACAGTGTGGGCCATTTTAATAGTGATTGAGATACTGTCAGTAACATTTAAAAATCTACAAAATTTAAAAAAATAAAATAAAATCATTAATCCAAATCGCCTCCAGTGTCCAGCCTCTCTTCTCTCCTCATGTCTTATCCATCCATTCAGTGCATTAGTTTTAGACTGACTATAATTCCTATCCTCATTGACGAACGTGTCTTTCCTCATTTTGCCGTTTGCTCATGTTCCAGGCAGCAGCTCCTCCTCTCACCAGATGACTCCGGACCACTGCTGGGAGGCTCAGACAGCATCCTGCAGAGTGCTCGGCCAGAAGTCTGTAAAGCCTTTCATAGCCCATTTGCTGTTTGACAAAGACTTTACTGTCTTTATTATTATTATTATTATTATTATTATTATTATTATTATTAGTAGTAGTAGTAGTAGTAGTAGTAGTAGTAGTAGTAGTAGTATTATCCATAGTCATGTATTGACTGACAGTCAGCTGTTTTTAGTTGTCTGGGCTGATTAGGCCTTTGAGTCATACTGTTGTTGTACTGTTGAGTGTACTTCCTACTCTATCGGCGAGGATACTTCCCTATAGAAACCCAAAATGTATGTATGTAATACAGTGGAATGCATATTCATCATGTCCACACCCTGACCTCTCTACCAGTATAAGAAACCACATGGTTTTAGACCACTCATCTCTTGGATACCAAACTCGGCGTATTTCTGTTCTTTGCAATGTGTTTTATGATGACCCAGATGAAGGCCAGAAGCTGAAATGCTGGGTTCTCAATAAACTTGTTCTTTGTACTTTACAGGGTTTCTGGAGTTTTGACATTTTTGGACTATTTCCTTTCTCTGTGCACCTTGGAAATAGGTGAAATTGTGCAAGAAATCACTTCTCTACAGCTGCAACAAAGATAGCAGGAGACTAATGCTAAATCCAGACATACAGGGATTTTTCTGAACTTAGCTTTTTCTGGTGGCCTTTCGTCCACGCACGTCCACACACTGTCACTCTTGGAAAACTCCATCCAGGGTGACAATATTCAGAAACTCCTATTTCCATGTTGAAGTGGAGACAGGGAATACTGAGTTTTTGGCTTGTGACATCAGTGTGTGCACCATTATCTCTTTTGTTATCATTTTGTAGGATTGGACCTCGTGCTATTAGCAGTCGGATACCTGTTGCAGGTGGCGTACCGATAATAGCTTTTTTCAGGCTTCTGATTGGCCAACAAGGCATTAGGGTTAGGATAATATCACCATCTGTTGGTTCGGCATGCTCTTAACATGGCTTCAATTGTGTTTTTGCATTTTCATATGGATAAAGATTTTTTTTAAGAAACACTGGTTGGGTGTACAAGATTCTTTTTTGAGAAGGAAGAAAAGCTTGTTTTAAAAATATCCATGTACTTGCGTTCTAGTCATAAAGACAAGGTCAATCATGCACAATCTGCACATGCCCACGTTGTCTTGGTGAGAGTTCTAATTAGGTACAATATTTAAAATCACCTGTGTGGGTGTACATGAGTGTGCAGGGGTTTAAAATGGGCACACCATCTTCTTAAATAGCTAACTAGCTGCATTTATTTAAAAAAATAAATGATGCAGCTGTACAACTTGTTATAAACTGACTGACAGAAAAAGCAACTTTTAAAATAATAACTGACTCCTGCATTTATGATAACACCAAAGTAATTGATGAGAGAAAATGAAAGCAGCCTGAGCTGCAAAAATAGAGCTACTTATAATAAAGTGTAGTTTGCTTTAAAGCAGCTTCCATGTCAACTGGAAAAGGTGTTAGGGTCCTCAGACCTGTTGTGTTTATTGCTGAACGACCACTATGTATAACTGAGTTTTCTTAAACATAGGGAACAATTTATGACATCGTTTTCTGAAAAATGTACCGTAATTTCATCACACAGCATAATGATCTTACCCCACTAATCTGGGATGTCCAAACAAAATGTTCCAATTAAAAATCCTTTACAGTGAGCTGCTGTTTAGCCAGGTTGACAAGTCTAGTTTGAACTCTGGGTATAGTAAGGAGCCCAGGGAAAAGGCTTTTCCTTGCCTTCCATTAATAGGGTGTTAGGCACCTGACACCAATAGAACGCAGATCTGACTGGATGGAGCTCCTCTCCAGCCGTCATGGAAATAGCTGTCGATGAGATTCAATCCTTTTTCTCCCGCAACGAAGATTAAGAGAAGTCTATAAGTCCTTTCTCAGCAGTGCTGGTAGGTGAAGAATGGAAAAAAGGCTCTTGGATGGTAGAGGGAGGAGAAATATGTCACACTTCGTACCACTATACTGGAAGTGCTTCATTTGTTCAGTTCACATGTAGTGTAATGGGCAATAGTTTGTACACGTTTGAGATGTCATTGATGACTCTGTTAATGTTCCTGATTTCTGAGAGCCTGATCAATACGTGGGAGCACGCAGACTCTCTCCCAAAGCTAATTCCATTTCTGAGAGGACAGAACCAGTGGCTCTAATGACAATGAAGTGACTTTGAAGGCACTGCTCTTAAAATAGTTTCATTTCAGCAGTTCTAATAGTGGATTATTGTCGGGCTCTTTCTTAGTTCAGGTATTTCATTTGTATTGCCTAATGAAGGAATTCGAGAACAAAAAAGTACGACAAATCAATATCATAGAGTTTAAAGACACCACCAGTTTAAGGACACCACAGTAAATCGAGCCTCACACTGTGAGCAGCTGGTTCATATTTCACTCACTTGTGACTGATTGTGAGTGATGTCAAAAGAAGAAGTGACATTTTTCACAGCAGATATGTGGGTCTGTCAAAGAAGGAAAACATGTATTTAATAGCATTAATAATGACTGTGTTCCATTTAGGTGAGCTGGTTGTGGCATTGGACATGCTGACTAACTGCCATGGCTTTCTGGCCGTTGTTAATGAAATCAGTTTCACCTGTATTTTTCTATTACAAGTTAAATTGCCTGCCGCTGGAAGGTTCTATGGCATGTGCTGTGTCCAAAGCGTTAGGAGCCGCCAACCCTATGTCTCATTGCCATACTCAACAATATTCTGCCTACTGTGGAAACCTAAAGTGTACTTCCTGAGTAGTTCAGCCTGCCTCAGGAGCCGCTGATCCAGTTCTTCTCTGTAATAATCCAGTCTGTTCTCTGTACATCCATCACTGTCTGCTTTGGATCGGCCACCAAACAGGACAGGAACGGACGAGAATGGACAGTCAGGGCTGCAGAGAAATTCATTGGTGGCAACCTGGCCGCCATTCAGGACTGAGAGGAAACGTCACTGCAGATCCATCACACCCTAGACACAACCTTTTCCACCTTCTCCCCTCTGGTAGGCGCTACAGAGCACTGGATGCCAAAGCAACCAGACAAAGGGACAGCTTCTTCCCACAGGCCATAACGCTGATCAACAGTTATCAGTCACACAGTATCAATAATGCCAAATCATCCCCTTACTCCCATTATAAATCAGATTTTTACAGTTTAAAATGCATCATCTCTAACTTGTACATTTCATCATGCACTGCAACTATAAAATCTGCATGCTGTATGTAAACATGTGTACATGCATATACTATCTTGCACGTAATCATCCACTCTATGTCTATCCATTCAATATTTACTGTTTTTTTTTTTTGCACTATTTGTGTTTTTAACAACTTTCAGAAACACATGTATAGACTTTTATTTATGATGTTATGTTGTATAATGTTGTATCCATTTACCGCTTGTATATAAAGTTTATATACATGTGGTGAATGGATGTCATTTATATTGAGCTTTTCTAGTCTGTCGACCAATCAAAGCAATTTACAACTCTTGCCACATTCACCCATTCAGCTGAGTAATTCAGGGGGGTAAGTACATTGAGAGAAATGTACACATAGTTCATCAATAAAGCTGATACAGATCCTGATTTTCATATGCCAAATAGTTGCTTTAAGAATGCGGGGCTCTACTTTCCTGCAGGTGCAAAGCCAGCGCTATGGCAAACACAGTCTTTATGCAATTTCTGTCAGGCACAAATCAGATTTTTTGCATCGGCCCCTGTTTGGTCCTGGCACCAAAAGGTGGCAGGAGAAGGCAGCTGGGCCTGTGTTTATGCTGATTAGGTGGTGCAGTGCAATTTTGGTGAGCATTAAAACCTGCTTAGACCACCTCTTATCGCATATACAGGGCAATATTCATGGCTTTAGTTGGCAGAGGCGCACACACACAGGCCTCTTCAAAATCACTAAATACCTTCTGTTCAGTTTGGCCTTTTTCCATACGACATGCTAAACCTTTTTTCATTGACTGCAGATTGATATGTGCATTTAAATACAATATTTTATGTGACTGTGAAAGATTCTTATCAATAATATCATCCACATGAGTTGAATCTGGTGAGCACATTTCTGCTGAAACTTCAGCACTGATGTTCTGTTTGAGGAGTGAGTCGTTCGCAGTATCTTGCAGAATGATCTTTTCTGTGTAGTTAGTCAAACACCTGTTGTCATCACACAGCTGCAGGGACGATAGCTTACCAGCATTTCATCCCTCTGACTTCGGAGAGGAGCTGTGAGTAATTTTACACAGCAGCATCAACTTTATTAATTGTCTAACATGGAGACAAGATCAGGATCTAAAGGTAAGAAACGTTCTGTGTCTGCGAACATCACAATGGAAAACTTTTACTCAGATTCCAAGTTAAAGACTAAAATCACAGCGGTTGTCGAATTTTTTGGAAATATTTGCAGCTGTGGCTAATGTACATGAAAGCATACATAAAAATCTCCATATATCAGTAACAACACTCTAATCTTAACTATATGTCATGATAATAAAATCCTGAAACTAATTTGAACACATGAACTTTTCTTTTTATCCATGGAGCAGAGACGTGCATGGGTCCAGTTTGCACCCCCACACCTTCAAAGCTCAACAAAAACCCATCTGTTACGTGCAATTATCTCTAAATCAAATCCAAAAGCAATCCATCCCGTTAATAAGAGCAATAAGAGCTGACCTGACACATAATTAAATATAGGCTCAGAGCTGCTGCTGCTTCTTTATTAATTGTTTGCACCACTACATAAGCCACTCCAATATTCCAGCAGCTACGCCAATAAACAACGTTATGTGCTATCAATGGTAGAATAAACAGGGAACTTATTTCGGGTGATTCCTCTTCTACATAATATATTCATCCTCTCTTCCACATTGCACCCAGCAGCACCTGTTTTGCACTGATGCTTGTGGTCTCCAAATCTGCAGAAATTTTCTGGTCATGTCCATTTGTGTTGCACCTTGCTTACATTGTGCCTGTGTCCTGCCTAGAGCCCTTCGTCTTTGGAGAAAAGCCTGACCATTACAATAGAAGAATCTCATACTGGACCAAATGTGTTGGCAGAGTTTATTGAGAGAATGTGAGGAGAAAATGGTGTCCAGGTAGTGGCTTACAGGGGAAATGATCTGTGATGTGCTGCTATCGCCTGACAAGAAAAAAGAAAAGAAAAAATGGGTTTCTTAAATTCCTGATCAAGGTTTGGATCTAGACTGGACTTGACTAGACCAGTTTTAAAACAAAACGGGGAACACTACCAACTAAAGGCAACATGTGCCTGCAGCGACATCAATCAACAGCAGCACCCTCAACACTGGTGCCCCAAGAAACAAGTTAAGGCAAATTAAAGTGACTGTATGCAGTTGAAATAAATGTGTGCACTACAAATAGAAACTAATGTACTGCCAAAAATGCTAAATTAAGAGTGATGTATGAAACAAAAGCTATGTGCCATGGTCCCTAATCTGAAGCTGTGTCCTCATTTCTCTGAACAGTGTGATTGCAATATCAAATGTTGCATCAAATGTGTAAGCTATAAGGAAAGCTAAGGTCCGTGCAGGAGGCTCACCAACATTTCTATCAGCTGTGTGGCAGCAGGTGCGAGCAGTAAGGCTCCACTGGTTGCCTGGCAACACTGCTAGACTCCAGGAAGTCAGTGCACCTCGCCAGATTTCCCGAACTATTCCTTTAACACTTAACCTACAAAAGTATATGGTCAAGGATCCTTTATACAGTGGTGTAAGGCATATTTACTCAGTAGTGTACTTGTGTGAGCACTTGTATTATCTGTTACATAATCCATAATATTTTCTTACCAGCTGCAACATTAAAGTGATGAACACATTCCTTCATCAATAAATAAACACCAGTGATATGATATTATTCTGAAATGGGTCATTTTTCACAATGAGTACTTTTACTTTTGGTACTTTAAGTATATTATGATGCTGATACAATTTTAGACATTTTTTGAATGCATGACTTTTACTAGAGTAATGCAATACTCTTACTATGTTTACATGATGGTACATTTACCTTTACTGAAGTAAAACATCTGAGTACTTCTTCCACCGCTGCTTTTATTAATATTGGCATTAGCAATGTATGTCACCTGTTACACTTTCTCAGGTTTGTGAAAAAGTACAGTAAGCAGCAGACTCTGGTGAGACGAGACAGATATTGTGAATATTGGGAATTTCGATAGCTGTTGTTTTGGTATGCCAAAAAGAATGGACTCCTCACACTTTCATTAATTGTGTCAGAGCAAACAGCCCCACATCCTCTACTGTAATCACCAGGAGTAAGTTCACCTTGACAGGCTTCCACAGTGGGTTACTTGTATTTACCGACCATCTGATATCACCTGAGTGCAGCCTCAGTGTGCTGGACTTGAACAGAAAGCAGACAGGTTGGCTGCAGAACTGTCTAAGTGTGTTAAGGCTGTGTTTTAATTGCTTTTTGGCTTCATATGAAGAAGACTGTTTGCCCTGTGGGTGTACATTGGAGATTAGTGCTTTCACAGAGCTGCAAACACATAAAGCTCTGTAGTGAGGGGGAAATTATGAAATTTCAAATGCAATCTTCATGATGTCAAAAAAATAGAAAATTTTGACAAACTGGAATTACCATTTTCTGACTTCTTAGGGACCTGGAGATACCCTGGAGAGGGCGAGGAGGTAAAACAGACAGAGATGGAATGAGATTAATGGCAAAAGAAAAAACAGAGAGAGAGAGAGAGAGAGAGAGGGAGGGAGGGAGGGAGGGAAGGAGGGAGAGAGAGAGAGAGAGAGAGAGAGAGAGAGAGAGAGAGAGAGTGAGAGAGAGCGACATTAAAGGTTCAGTCAGCATGTGTGCCTCATTGCTGTAGCAATTAAAGCTAAGACTTTTGTCTGTTTAGAGGAAAAGGAAGAGACAGAATTGATCGTCGGGCCCTCGAGCCATAAGTCAGAGCTTCCCAAAAACAAACACAATATTCTTACCACACACACTCACACACACAGATAACCATGAAAAGAGTCCTCTTTCAAACAGAGAAGGCACACATCGACCTGCCTTTGGTGATGTGTGGAGTGGAGCGTTTAATAAGAGAGACCGTATGAACCAATATGGCTTCTATGTCTCTTAGTTTGCTTGAATTGCAGAACCATCACCTGAATCCCGCATTTATACTCCAATTGACAATCAAACTTTATAAAGTAAGAAAGGAGTCAATAATCTCTGCTGCATTTCCAATGAGTCTATCACACCGTCACTTCATGGTGGAGGTTATGCACATATTTATGATCCTTTAATGTCATTTCCAACTTCTGTGGTCTTGTATTTTTCTCATGATCTATTTGGGCTAAAATATTTAAACCCAAATTGAATTTTGGGTAATGCAGCTTTCATTCATATCACATGATCTTCATCAGCAGATGGAGTTTGCACAGTTGTCATGAAAAGACATGTAGATGATTAAATTCCACGTAAAGGCCTTCTGCTTCATCTGCAGATGAAGATCATGTGATCGAAAACTTCACAACAGTCAGAAGAGCCCCATTTGTCGAAGCCTGAGCAGAATATCAAAGAAATGTGTTTCTTACATTCATTTATCAAATTTAGGTTTGCTTTTATGGAACTGCACATTTTCAAATTTATTCTGTGCACTTTAAGGATTTTGAATCCACGTTGATACTGTAACAGCCAAGGTTCAGAGTTCATTCTTGACCTTGTGGAAACAGCAGTTGACAAAAATCATGTGATATGATTAAAATATCCAGACTAGCACTAAATGGACCTTGAGATGTTTTAGCTTTGGAAGGTATTCTTAAGTACCATTGGTCCATATTCAGTAGTACAGTAATACTTGTAAAACTCCATTTTTCCCCTGAGCGTGTTGCTAATTGAATTTAGATGAACCTGTTGTCAGGTTTTGTTTTGTTTTGTTCTGCAAACAGACAATATGGAAATCCAGTCACAACCTGCAACGACCAACCACGAAAGGAGTCAAATTACACACACCTGAGAGAACGCACCTTCAATGATTGACAAGCGTAGCATCTCGAATATTTCAAAGAGATGGAAAGAACATAAAAGCAAGAGATCAGTGAGAAGTGCAGTCTGATTCTGCTCACATTGTGTTTAAAGAGATTGCTACATGTTCTGATAACACCACCATTACTCACATTTATGCTCTTACCTTTCTTTACTTTTGCTGCTGCAACAATACAATGTCTCCACAGGGAAATTAAGTTGCACACAACGAGCCGATACGCTCACATACACACAAACACACACGCATGCACACACACACACAAAGAATTCACTTGCAATTACAGTATGCGTGTGAGATGACAAACATATGGTGACACACAGGTTATCACACACTGATGCAAGAGCACGTACACTGACTACACTCTGTTCAGCCAACAAGAGAACACACACCTACACACACACAAACACACACACATACACACGCATACACACACACACACACACACACACACACACACACACGCATACGCACTGTCAGTGCAACACACATGTTCCAGTGTTATTTAAAGAAGTCCAATTAAACGTAATGCTCAACATAATCTCTCTCTCCACTTTCATTAACTTGCGTTTCTATAGAAAGGCAGGCGAGATGAGTGCTGACAGGGACCTCCCACGCCTCTGACGGCGTCAGCCAATCAGTGCTCTTGCACAGTGCAACAGCAGCCTCTAGCGGTGGTATGGAACTCTTGGGCTGCAGAGCCTTTAATTGGGCTGGATTCATCTTGAATCAGGGATCACACATGTAGCGCTGTGTCAACGGCTAATTTCGCTCCGGTCCAACTAGATTTTTTAGTCTTTTCAGGTGTCAGGAAGGAACAAATAACTCAGTGTCTGATTTCTGCACTGCTATGGAACTGCACAGAGCCAGGGTTCACGGCTTTCTTACCCACAGCAGGAAACTAATGCTGCTAGGTGAGGGCTACTGTTCCTCAGAGCAAGGCATTACAGAGCCACTGCTGAGGGCTCTTTGTCCACTGTCGTAAATATGGAAGTGGCTGCTAAACTGAATTCACTGAAACTCTGATGTTCTGGTTTTGTATGTGGCAGGGATGAATGAATGTGCCTTTACACCAGTGCAGTGCACACTCACATGCTGCATAAGCTCTGAGTAGTTTAACCGCAGAGAGATGTTCTTTTCTCTAATTGTTTTAACCAAACAGCGTTTAATGGGCTAGAGGCATTTTCACAACAAACACAAAAGTAGGACAAGTCTGAAAAAGAAGCACTATTTTGTGTAACAGAATATGTTTTCTTTTGTTTTTTCCTGATTTGTTTATCATCTTGAGGCCCCACACATTTATTTGCAAACTTTGGGGGGTATATATAAAATATATTATATAGTATATGTAGACCCCATGTTGGGAGCCACTGTGATATGCAACCTTTACTGTGACTGTAATTCGACCATGTTCTGGTAGTTTTAACTCTTTGTGTAACATTTTATTGCATAATTTATTTTGAAATTTCGAAAGGTGCAGGGTCGTTTCGAACAAGGATCTCAAACTTACAGCCAGGGGCCCACTGGTCCAGCCAGCCTGCAAATATTTTGTTGATGTTTTTGTTATGAACATTAGCTTTTAATTTCATATTTACCAGCTGCATTCAACAGCACAACTTGTTACCTTAAACACTTGCGCTGTAGGCTTGCACATTAAGGAAGTCATTAGCAGAAACATTTGCATTTATTACTCGAATGCATTACCAAATGATAGAAATACCTCCAGCTGGACATTTTGACCAACTCTTATTTATCACAGGGCCACTTCTTTCATCCAAGAGAGGTTGACCTGGAGCACACACAAGTTCAAGAGAGGGTATTATTTTCTGGAGTTTACTGCTACCTGTCACATCTGCAAGGAGAGGAAAACTCGGAGAGAACAACCTGGCCATTACAAGGTAATCTGAGTATGAGAGCCCTGCAGCCTGGTCTGCAGCCAAGATATTTCAATTTTTACCTTTTTAGTCATGGATTTCTGATTGTCCTTTATTATTTTGCTATTAGTCTCTATCCTTTATATCTCTGCTATGTTAATTAAATAGAGGGCGGGAAAATGTGAAATAATAGATGAATACATTTGAATAAAATTCCAATTAAAAAAAAAAGACAGTTCAACATTGTGAAATGCTGTTTCATTCAGCTTCTTTTGACAATGTCTATTGTGATTGGCTGTTGATTTGGTCTGAATGGGCAGACAACCAATCATATAACTAGTTCTGTCCTGTTTGTGATGAAAAGTGACATGATGGAAATAAATGAAAAACACTTTGGAAAAAGAATATTTTGAAATCAAAAACTGTTATCACAAACAATAGCTTTAATAAATGTTCATATTTTGAGTAAAAGCAGGATGAAATAGTGTAAATAAGAATGACCTGAGGGTTTGTGTTAAGTTTTGGATAATTTATTTATTTTTTTTATTATTTATTTTTAATTTAATTCTATGGTTATACTGTATAGTGCATACTTATTGTACATGATTGTATATGCCTTTCATTTATTTGTTAAAACACTTTGATTCTATATACAGCACTGCTGTGTGATTTGGAAATCGACTGTAATGAAGAAAAAATTGATTTAAAAAAGCAATAGAAAAATGATTTTCGAAGGACTACAGCTGTTTATCTCACACAAAAAACAAACACAACTGAACAAATGCACAAAGAGCAAATGTTTGCTTAAAACTACATTTGATTTTGCAGTGCAGAAATATTGCTTTAAGAGTCACCAAATGGCTGCAGTGATGCCTCTCTATGTGTTCCTGTAATAACATCTTTCCAATCCTGTAGGTATGCAGACCCAAGGCTTATGATGGCTCTGTAACAGCTCAGCTTCATTTTCCATCCAGCTTTCATGTGCATATCAAAGCTCTTCATAAAAAATGAATGATTCACTCTCAAAAAGATATACCTAAAAATACAACAGGGTAGCCCTCATTGAAATGTGAAGCGTGGAAGAGAGCAATAAGCCAGTGACATGGCTCAGCAGGAAAATAATATTAATGAAGGCCTGAGAGAGCCGAGTGTGAACATGATGCTGACCCTATGTCAGTCCACTCTGATTGACCCCACTGGAAGTTGGCTGAGGACCAGAAGTGCTTCAGTCCTATCAGCTCACAGCATCCTAAACAACACAGGACTGAGGAGGAGGTGGTGGCTGTGCAGCCTGCCATTCAAATGAACTGCTGTGCTGTTCTCCATATTCACTCCTCTCCAGATCTGTGTGGCAATGATTTATTACAAGTGGATCTTTGCCTGTCTGTAGTTTTAGTCATTATTTTCACTGGCTATAATAACATTGTAATTGTCACAGTAATTAGTGAGATCTGGGCACATGGCAACAAAGCCTGGCAGGTAATAAACAAGCAGCCAAATGAGGTTGTAAGTAAGCAAACAGTGTAAGCCGCACACACACTGTGATAAGAGTGATTTTACAGGTTCACTGCATGTCAGATTGTAGGATGAGTCAAAGAGCATGTTGGTGAAATCACGTGTGTAACAGTTTTGAGGCATGATGATCAGCTGGTAAATACTTTCAGAGACACATCATCAATAAGCTTTGCACAATATTAGCATGCTAACATGCTCACTGTGACAATGTTAACATTAGTCATGTACTATAACTCCAGATACTACGAGTATACGAGGGGGTGAAGGTCTGCGAGTAGGATGTAGCTGATTTGACAGGGGGAACACAAGCAGACAGCTTCAGAGAGGCTGAACTTCTTCATATTCACTTCTGTTCTTTACTTGACTGCTTGACTTTGAAGACAATTTGAGAAACAGAACTCAGGATCTGACAGAGGCAGCTGTACAGTGTACAGTGTACAGTGTACAGTGTACAGTGTACAGTGTACAGTGTACAGTGGCAGGAAAGAGAATCCTGAGGACTGTGCATACACACAGGGATTAAACCGATAGCGACAGCTCTGAGAGGGCAAAGCCTTTACGAAGTAGAACATGCTGATAAATCAGGTAGATCAGGTGATCAGGTAAATGTTTAGCATGATGACCATCTTAATTCACAGCATTAGTGCGCTAACAACCACAACTGAAGCTGGTGAGGATGCTTCAGTTTTGCAGGTATTTCTTCATAAACCAAAGGACTACACAAATTTATATATTGACCTGATTGTGACACTTGAGAAAAAAGTTAATAGATCACCAAAGTGATTACAATTCATCCAGCAGGGGGACTGGATGTTGCACCTTGCCATCTGTCTCATGGCTGAGATATTTCAGTTTGGACCGACCACCATAGCTTTTGTTACAGTTGAGCTGCTAGTGCAGCTAAAAATGGTGCTTAGAATAGATGCACACATGGCAGTTTAGTGTCTGCATGTACATCCTCACACATGTGTTCTTCTCCATTTCATACAGTATTCTGATTATTTGGTTTGTTGATGTAGGTTGTAGCAACAGCCACATTGTGAGAATCTGGTTGACACTTTGATAGCCAACAGTCTAAACCAGCCATTGCTTGACATGTCTCTGATTGGGATCTGAGACCATCTTTTTGGATTGATGACATCTGTGACGATGATGATGATTTTACCATGTTTCTCTCACAACTGGAGGTGAGCACACGCCAGCCTGTTTGATCAGCTGACTGCTTGCGTTTCTTGTCCCTTTACATCTTTTTAGCAATGTTTCCATGTTTAGACATCCCAGAAATGAATATGATGTTCACTTACAGTGAGCTATATTTTAGTCAGCTGTCATCTTTTAACTCTAGACATTTTTCTGTCGTTTCTGTGTTCACACACAATGCTGGTCATCGCTGTGTTCAAAATGTATATTTCTGATGGACTGGATAGGTATATAGAGCTGATAATAGCCCCGTGTTACATATTAAAGGTTGGCCTGTCATACTGATGTGTGCTGTAATTGCAGTTCCTGACAACAGTGACATAAACAATCTGGACAACCTGACATGAAATTAATCTTCAATAAAACAGATCCATTCTTCATAACATTATGATGACTGTGTTTCATTGAATGGGTGTTGTGGGAGGCCACGCTGCATCATAATGATGTTTTAATGTTTGATGCTATAAAGAATATATTTCTGATTGTCGAGTAGGCCTATATAATTTTCAACAAGCACTCAATATTTGCATTATTTTAGCATGAAAATGGGCCCAATTATTGATAGAAAGCTCTGACATTAGCATTTTGGCACTAGCATAAGGCCTGAGTGTCAGACACCATAGATTCACAAATACTGGGACTGTTTTCTGCTTTCAGTAGCCTACATCATAACGGTGAAACGCTCATCTCTGACAAGAACAGCCAATCTCTTTGATTTAATTGCAAGGCTGTGCATTTTTGTCACGAAACAACCATTCTGGCTTAATCACAGCAGCGTTGTGTGTTTCTCTGCCTTTATTCTTGAGCGCATGGTGCAGCATGCTAATGAGCTAATGCAGTCCCACTGTTACTGCAATTAGGAGTGTGTACAGCGGCTAATGTGGGGAAATGGTGGCTAGCATTATGGGCTAATAGAAACAAGTGTCTGTTGATGTTGCTCTCTGTGTAAGGTGGGAGGGATGGAAACATCTCAAAGATGCACTTTAACAAAAAAAGCATTTCTACGAGTCTAAAGCCTAATCCACAATGCATTGCACAGGCTGCAGGAAATGTCCTTCCCAGTCCCTTTGCTTTAGGAAATGCAATAACCAAGTGGAATACTATTTCGGTCTTTTGTTCTATTGTTGTCCTCTCCTCCCTTTCCTTCTCCATCGTCTTTTATTAACGCATTTGCAACCCCCACTCCTCCACCCCATCATCCTGTACCTTACCCCCCCCCCCCCCCCCGCCCCACACACACATACACACACACACACACACACACACACACACACACACACACACACTTGTATCTGCTGCTGTAGCATGGAAGTCTATTACAGCAAATGGCTGTTTTTATTTCAATTTCACAAAATTGGAATTTAATGAATTCCGCAATGAATAACCAAGCAAGAAATTATTTTCCAATATCCTCCCATGATATTCCACCATCCCTCTGTATTAGTGGAATTAATACTTGAAGCGTGCTGGAGATGCTGCATCAGGTGATGCAGAATTTGATTAGGAGTTTAAAGTTTTCAGCAAATCAGGTATGGGGGCACAATCATGTTTTCTTTTTATTTTTTAATCTAGGAAAAAATCCCTCAAGCAGCAGCAGGGAATACTAAATTGCTTGAATTTGATTAGCATACAGGGCAAGTGCCTTTGCCATTTCCTCTCATTTCTGGGAGCACTTTAGGCACATGCAGTATTTCTGTCTTTGATGGTGTGGGGAACATCTAACATTTTCACTGTGCAGAGTTGCAACTGAATTGCTGCTATTGTTGCTGGTCCTTTCAAGACCCCTCTCCAAAGGTATTGCTCCCTGATTGTGCAGTTGTCCAGTGTGGCAAGATAAAAGCCAAGTGGTCTGCATACAAATAGCAAACAAAGTGCTATGTTACCCCATGTGCATTGGCTTTTTCTGCAAAGAGTCTTCTGTGTGATAAAAAGCACAAAAGTATGTAACAACATTTATAATTATAGTACACAGTACACAATGTCCAAAATACATGTGCACATACTGTTTATGTGCATTGCACAGAGGACTTATGCTGAAATATGTTACAGTGCACTTTGGCGGAATTTAGAAATTAAGTATAGTGTTTTATTTTCCTGTAATGAAAATATTCATAAGAAGAAATACAGCCCTTATTGGCATCTTTAAGTTAGGTAATTTTTGGGGACATAAATAGCATAGTGTTATGTCATGATATGTCTGTTATGTATGTTGCTAAAAATGCAGATGGAAATGAATGTTAAAACATAACAGAGACTCTGAGTACCTAGCACCTCTCTTTTATCAAACTCAGGAAGTCTGGAGAAAAACAAATATGGGCATCAAGGCTCGATACACTGGGCTTTTGTCATATTTAAAGTTCCGATGAGTAGGATTTAGTGACATCTAGCGGTGAGTTCGCAGATTGCAGCCAGCAGACTACCCCCTCCCTCACCCTCCTCAACAGTGGCTGCTAAAAAAAACACAAAAGGCCCTCTTTAAAGCCAGTGTTTGGTTTGTCTGTTGTGGGCTACTGTAGATATATGCCGGTGCAACATGATAGACTCCATGCAAGAGAACCCACCTGCTTTATAGAAGTAAAGGGCTCATTCTAAAGTAAAAGTAAAACTGAAACACAAAGATTTTTATTTTCATTTGATTATACACAAATGAAAACATAGTTATGACTATTATATTCAATTTTGGCCAATAGATTTCTTTAAATCCCTACATACTGGAGCTGTAAGTGCAACTGCATTCCATGCTTGACCAAAAGTAGTAAACCAAACACATAAACTGTTTGTGACAGCTGTCTTTCCAGTCTCAGGAATTTAATTGACTACTTGAAGTCCTATTGTATTTTAATGCTATTTTTCCACGGCATCTGTGAGCTTTGGGACAAAGAATTTTGGCTGTTTCAGATTACAGACCTTCTAGTATGTGATGTTCAAAATAAGTAACAGAAAACTTTTTATATACATCTGACATGATGGTTAGTTGTTCTCCACTGTACTGTGTGATTCCATCTCCCTTTCTTTCATAAAGGATGCTCCTGTGTTTCCCAGGAGATAAAAAAAGAAGAAGGTATTAAATGTCTTTTTTCTTACCATTTAAAGAATGTCTGCGGTTCTTATCATATCTGAACCTTTATGATCAATTCACTCACTCTTCCCCACTTAAGAACTTTCATATCAAAAAAAGCCTTCTCACTGTTAACTCACCAGAAATTACTATACAGTCATTTTGGTACAGTATTAATGGTGAGGAGAAAGAAATGTACTTCAGTGATTGCACTTATCCTTCATTTTCCCACCGACGGCAAAAAAGGGTCTATCCTGTTATTGCTGTGTGTTTCTGGATGGGGGAAGAATCTACGGTAAGATGAAAGATGTTCCTGTTATTTTGGCCACCCCTCGTGATGAGGTTTTCATAACATTCCAGTAAATATGATATGGATATCAGCAATAAAAGCAACCGGTCACCAGGTTGCTTCATTCAGAGGTGCCAACTCATGAACAATCAATGGTTCACTGCTTCCACCTTTCTATATGGCATTTAGTGTCAGATGGTGATATCTCTGCGGGACTTTATTAAACCCAATGTGTATGATGCTGTCTTGCATTTAGAAGAGTATTTTGGCTTTCCAGAACAAACTTCAAAAACATATATCCACCAACACACACACACACACACACACACACACACACACACACACACAAATACATTGGTATTGGTACTAGTATGATGAAATGGCACATAGTATATTTTCATAGATAGGCAAACAAGTAACGCTTGCTTTCTGTGTGACACACACACACACACACACACACACACACACACACACACACACACACACACACACACACACACACACACATATACATACACCTAAGCCGCCAGTAAGTGTCTTTATCCCTCCAAACAAAGAGGCAGGGGGTTGGAGTTACCTCTCCTATCTCTTACTGAGCACTATATTTCTTTCATTGCTTCTCCTGCTAATCAAGGATGTAATTAGTGCTTGCCAGACAAGCAGTTTCTGCTTGAGCAGAAACAATGGCTAACAGTGATGTGAATGGACTCTGGGTGAATGCAACGCTCATCGTGCACGCATAGGCAGAGAATAAGGGTCATAGTGACAACAAATTGGAATATGAAGAAAAATACAGTACATTATGTGTGGGGGACATACAGTATGTTAGGTCTTGTCTGATAGTCCTGGTATTGTTCACAGGAACATTGCTGTCTAATTACTGTACCCAAGTACCACAGCTGGAGTGGAGCTTCTCTCCCATGAGGTGAAGTGTACTTGTTTGGAGGTGTGTGCTGCTTTTTCACTGTTTTTTAAAACCCTTTCTAGATGGCATGTGGTGTATAAAGAGATGTATGGTTGTACTGGGAAAAAATGTGCTTTTTCTTCTGGAGGCCAGTCTCCAGATCACCTTGAACATGTCAAGGACTTTTTATTGCCCTGGTATCTATTTGATGGGGATTTTACTTGTTTCAGCACAAGAGAGAAAAAAATATATACTCAGACAGAGTGAAATTAACCAGCTAGACTGCATGAAGCAATCTGAATTCTGGACTGGAATTCTATAGGATTAGTCTCCACATGCTGAGTGACATTACAGCATTTAGATGAACCAGTTTCCCCAGACATTTGATGTGATTCTGATGGTATATGGTAAAGTTTTAAAGTCTCCACTAAATCTGTCCTGGAGCTTCAGTATGATGCTGATAATGATGATGCTCAAAACAGACCAACATGGACAAACAGGGTCCTTACAGTAGCTGCAAGAAACAAGCAGATGTGATGAAGCATTTCTTGATGCTAAGCTAGGGCACATCATCATCAGTGATTTGTCCTGAGGTCATCAGGTGTTTTGGCCTTTCGAAAATCATACTCCCTCACTTGGTGACCCAGCTGAGGTTAGGTGACCCAAGTCTCAGCTTGCACCCTAGGTACACTCTCCCATGGATATGTTTGTCTGATCCAGCCAGCCAAGAGAATGGTGCATGGTGTTAAAGATGGACCTCCTCCTCCTCTCGTCTATGATGTCAAGCACAGTGTAAACCCTACAGAGAGGCAGTCCTGAAAAGCCTCTACAGCCTGCCTCCACAGGCATGCACCTTACTTTCCAGCCTCGTCTGTGGTAGTCATTGACTCAGGGGTGTTGTACTTCTCCCTCTTCTGCTCCAACGCCTCCTCTATATGGTCTTCCCATGGCATGGTAAGCTCCAGCATGACAACGTTCTTCATTGCCTCTGATACCAGAAAGATATCAGGAGTGAGGATGGTCTTGGCAATGTGCTGAGTGAGTGTGAGGTATTTACCCAAATCCAGTGTCAGCTGGCAGTCTTGTGCAGTTTTGAGAAGCCCTCATTTTGCCTTGGGTGTTACTCTTGGCTTCTCTCTGGCTCTGATGAAGCCAATGGTTTGCTTTGAGCAGCTGGTGACCGCACTGTAGATGATCTCTGCAACAGTCCTGAGCCTCTGTTCACAATGCCAGCAATTTCGACCTTCCTGCAGAGCCTTTGGACCGCATAACTGTGACTCTGCCAGTTCAACCACAGCCTCCACTCTCCACTTTCTGCCAGTCTTGACCACTACCCCTGCAACAAAGACTTTGGGATCGCTTGACCCTCAGAACAACAGCATCTCTTAAACTCCTCTTCAATGGATTTCAGAGAGTCTCAGTTTGCAGCTTTAGTGCTCAAACTTCACAGAGCAGCTGTTCTAAATGGATGCTTTATCCCTGATCCTGACCTGGACCATGCTTTCTTAACCACATCCTGGACTTCTTTCAGCAGTTGTTCCATGGGTCAAATGCTTCAACAGGTTCTGGTGGTCTTATCACGGCCTCACAGATCCCTAGGTCGAGTTCTCTGAGAGGGTTACTGAAGGTGTTGTAAAGGTGTAGGGGGACTTCCTCCTTTGAACAGGCTAGGCATCCACTATGTCTCTACCCAATGACCTGCTAGGTGAATCCAAATGAAATTTTAATAAAGGCACTCAGCTTCTTAGTCTGCTGCCTTTTCCCTTTTATTATTACCAATTACATTTTTTTTTTTTTTTTTTTTAATTAAAAATGGATTATTCGGAAAATACAGACATGTGAAATAAAGAGTTACTAAACAATCTCTAGTACACACTTGTAATTAATTAGAAAAAATGAATTGGTAGTATACTAATCAGTGCAGCACGGTGGTGCAGCACGGTGGTGCAGCACGGTGGTGCAGCACGGTGGTGCAGCACGGTGGTGCAGCACGGTGGTGCAGCACGGTGGTGCAGCACGGTGGTGCAGCACGGTGGTGCAGCACGGTGGTGCAGCACGGTGGTGCAGCACGGTGGTGCAGCACGGTGGTGCAGCACGGTGGTGCAGCACGGTGGTGCAGCACGGTGGTGCTGCGCGTGCCTCACAGCAAGAAGGTTGCCGGTTCGATCCGCGGGCAGGGCCTTTCTGTGTGATGTTTGCATGTTCTTCCCGTGCATGCGTGGCTTCTCTCTGGGCACTCCGGCTTCCTCGCACGGACCAAAAACATGCTCATTAGGTTAATTGGTGACTCTAAAATTGATGAGTGTGAATGGTTGTGTGTATGTGCCCTGCGATCGACTGGCGACCGGTCCAGGGTGTACCCCGCCTCTCGCCGGGATAGGCTATTAACCTTTTTTATTTGACATTATAAATGTGAAAAATGACTTTCTGACAGAGTCTGCACTTTATTCAGTCCATTTATTTGAGCACAGGGTGATTTAGAGAATTAGTAAAGTAAACTAGAGGATGGTTGAATGTTTGCCTAATTTCCTCATAGCAAACTAACAGGAAAGATGTCAAGCCTCTGAACGATGCTACAACTCCATAGACAGAAACTCCAAAATAAGAGCACACAGCAAAGTGTAAACAGCAAAAATAGCAATTGACACACCTATTGGGAATTTTAAATGTGGAAATTATGTATCAGTTTCAAAGTCACAGGCAACTCCACAGTCAGCCTGTCACAGGTGAAATTAGGCGAAGAACTTGTGATCTATATGATCTACATGATGAGCTGTCTCGTATGTATTTGTGACACAGAACATTTACTAAGAGATAGATTGTAAGGGGAGATATAAAACACAAAGTAGCTTACTGGATTCTTTAGTTTAACCACCTTACAGCTTTAGTTCAAAAAGCCATCTCCTGATTCATCCATTTTAAGCAATTTTTGCCCAATATCTAAGCTTCCCTTCCCCACTCAGGTCTTTGAAAGAAAATGGTTGCTGGGCAGCTCATCAACCAAATGAATGGCGGTGGGCTCTTTGATAAATGTCAGTCAGGTTTTAGTTGAGTCACAGTACTCAGAGTGCTTCTTAGAGTTGTCAATGATAGTCTTTCAGCAGCTGAAAGCATGTATTTTAATGCTTTTAGATCCTGCAGAAACTTTGACACAACTCACCATGTGATTTTAATGGAACATTTTAACTATTACAGCAGCACACCCTAATGACTCACTACAAATGGCATGCAAGGAGAATGGATTGCAACTGTAAATGAATGACATTGATATGGTGCTTTTCTAGTCTACTTTGACCACTTGAATCATTTCATTACAAATGCCATATTCAACCATTCACACATAGATGAAATTTGGGGTTCAGTATCTTACCCAAGGACACTTGCATTGATTGAACTGCCAACCTCCAGATCGGAGGATGACCGCTCTACCCTTCTGCCTCCTCAGCCACAACCTCTCGTCAGATGATATCTGATATCTGATCTGATAATGTCAGGCAACCCCTCCAAACACACACACACACACACACACACACACACACACACACACACACACACACACACACACACACACACTGAACTTGTCTATCAGGTTTCCCTGAGATGAATCAAAGCACACTCTGGACCTCAATTATACTCCGTTTTCTTCCTCTTTTTCTTAAATAAATACCTCCCATCCTCCCTCAGTGAAGGTAGTATCAAATGAGATTAAGTGACTTTGTAAGTCATCAAGGCCATGTCTTGTACTATTGATCTGGTATACAGGGTGATATAGGGTGATCATTGGAGAAGTAATTATAAAGGGCCTCAGCTCCAGTTCTCCTCCTCGCTGTTTATCGGCGCACTCATTAAAAGCCATTGGCAGGCAGACTGGGCCTATCTCTCCATTTGCCAGTTGACCACACCATAAAAGTCGGTGGGTCATGGCTCCCAGTGGTGTGATAAGCAGCATTCGCTAAATTGGAGGAGGACTGATTACATCCCTGAGGAGATGAGTGATGAAGCTCTCGTCTCCATCCGAGCTGTCTATTTCTATTTCATCGAGCACTCCATCTCTTTTCAGTTAACTCTGCCTTCCCTCTGTCTGTCTTCTCTCTGTCTCACACTGACTTGTTCTTTAATTAATCTCTTGGCTTTCAACCAGGAAGGTGAATTCCTTCTTTTCATTGGTTTGACTGTATTATTTACGTTTTTTTGATTTAATGAAGCTAAATGGGTAACTGTTGATAGTAAGGTTTCTAATCATAGTTATAGGCAGTGACCCAAAGGAAGAAGTTTCCTGAAAGGACAGCCCAGATGGACAAAATATTTCTCATTTGGTGGGTTCCATATGGCACCCTGTGCACAGGATGGCATTGCATGACAGCATCAACACAGGGTTTGTCATCTTTGAATGTTTGTTTTGTACAACAAAAAGCCCAAAATTCAAAGATATTCAATTTACAATTTACAATTTACAATTACAGATAAAAGTGTCATGATCTGGTCAGAACAGTTTATTTTGAAGTCTTCCATCGTGTTAGATTTTACTTCATTTCCTGTGTTTTCCCGTATGATTATCTCATTTATTTCTGCTGTGTCTGATTAGTTTTCCTCCCCTGTCGATTTAAGTGAGTGTGTTCCTATTTGTCCTTGTTGGTTCATCCCGTGTATGTGGTCTACCTTTTTTTTGGACACTGGTCCCCTTTTTTCATTGGAGGTTTTGCTGGTTGTATGGATATTTTGATTTTGATTCTCACCTGCTTCACCTACCCATAAGTCCTTTGTTGCCTTATTTTTGTAAAATAAATTATTTGAACTGTTGCATATTGGGTTCGCTTCTTGTTTTTTTTTTCTGGCCCCACACTATAAGAAAACTAAGAAAAGCAGCAAATCCTTACTTGAAGAAGGCGTCAAATGTTTGGCTTTCTTGCACAATAAAATTGATTGACTGTTTGATTGTAGTCAGATTTCCTGTCAATTTATTAATTTACTAGTTTCAGTACTGTTAAAAAGATACTATTAGTACAACAAAAAATATTCATTTTTACTCACCTGCGATGCACAACAGCCAGCCTCTCTTTTGCTGACTTTTGAGTGTGAAAGTTCTTTCTCTACTTTAAAAACAGTTTGACCAAAAAAAAAAAAAATCTAATTAAATGGAAGAGTTTAGACAACAAACATTTTTGGATGAGTGGAAACTTTGTTAGGGCTGCACGGTGGCGCAGCAGGTAGTGCGGGTGCCTCACAGCAAGAAGGTTGCCGGTTCGATCCCCGGGTCAGGCGGGGCCTTTCTGTGTGAAGTTTGCATGTTCTTCCCGTGCATGCGTGGGTTCTCTCCGTGTGCTCCGGCTTCCTCCCACAGACCAAAAACATGCTCATTAGGTTAATTGATGACTCTAAATTGTCCGTAGGTGTGAGTGTGAAAGTTTGTCTGTCTTTGAATGTGGCCCTGCAATCGGCTGGCGACCGGTTCAGGGTACCCTGCCTCTCGCCCATTGTAGCTGGGATAGGCTCCAGCCCCCCGCAACCCCGAAAGGGATAGGCGGTATAGATAATGGATGGAAACTTTGTTATTGTTAATCTTTATTGTGTTACAAAAGCACGTGTCTTAAAATTTTATATTTATTTCATCCTCCAGAAAATACTGCCCCAAAAGTTTGTGGAAGTTTGTGAGGATGGAGAAGGAAACCAACGGAGCCTCTGTGGTAACAACCAGAGATGGCTTAACTAGCATCAGAGCTGACGCCCTCCTCCCCATCCCCACTATCAAACGCAGCTGCACCCTGAACAATGTGCCGACACCACTTACAGCAGTTACAGTGCTGAGTGGGGTTGCACTCTGTTACCTGGCCAAAAAAACCCACATATAATGTCTCAGGGCACTTCAAGAGAAAGCCAATTAAATAGGGATAAATTCTCATGGCTATTGTAGGAAAGCTTTAATACAGAGGTTTTTACCTTCATGCCAAAATATGGCCACGGGGCATGACGCTGCATGCAGTTATGAAGGCTAAGAAGTGGCGAAGTGGAGGAAGTCTGTACAGCAGACACCATGCCAGAGATTTAAAGAGGAACAAGAGCCATCCGAACAAATTCCAAAGAATGTACAACACGACAGAATATGAATAAATTAATAGGAACACATGTAATTGGTTGTGCTGGTATGTTCAGAAAAATTCTATGATTAGAACCAAGTACGGTTGTATTTGTTTGTTTGTTTGTTTAAGAAAACTTACTCCCTCTTAACTTTCCGCGCCCTAATTAACAAAAAAATGACAAGCTCCTTCGTTTGTGGAGGGCCAATTAGCCCACCAAATTCAACTGTCATCCGCTGAGTTCACTGTATTCTTAGGAGAATTGGCCTCCCACAGAGCTTTATGCTGCTGTTTTTCTCTCCCCAAGTGCTTTATTTCAGCTAATGAGCAAAGTACCAGACAATAATCAGATACAATATTTGTGAAAGCCATGTTCTCCCCCTAGTTTGTGAGCACAATCTAAGTACAGGCTACAGTATTGAGTAGGTCAGGTAAAAAATCAAGGTGCTAGGGAAGATGCTAGTATATAGTATATGTGTGTGTGTGTGTGTGTGTGTGTGTGTGTGTGTGTGTGTGTGTGTGTGTGTGTGTGTGTGTGTGTGTGTGTGTGTGAGACCAGGTATTTATCACATTGTGGGGACTCATCTGCCTTATGGCAAGGCAAATTTATTTGTATAGCACAATTCATGCACTAGGCAATTCAAAGTGCCTTACAGAAGAATAAAAATACATTAAAATCATACATTTCAAAGAAAGAAAGAAAGAAAGAGAATAGAAAAAGAAAAAGAAAAAGAAAATACAATTAAAAGAAAATTTAAAACAGAAGCCAGTAAAAGTGTGACGGTAAACCAAAGACGCAGAACCCAGATGCGGAGTGACCAAGAATAAAACAGTTTATTTCAGTCAGTAATAACAAAAAACTCTCAGAGGCCGAATTCCGTAGCTCTTCTGAGGAGACAGTCTCAGCTGGAGGAAACTCAAAACAGCTCTGTGAAAAAACACAAATCTCCGTTAACGGGAAAAAGCACAAGAGGCTGACAAAAACAAAAACGTGCTGGAGAATCGCTCGACAGCACGGCAGGAACGAAAGATCGCTGTAACGGGAAAAAAGGAACTAAGGTGGTCAAAAAACAAAACGTACTGGAGAAACTCGACAGCACTGCTGGAAAACGAAAATTCACCGTTAACGGGAGACGGGCACTCAGGCAAACCAAAACTCAGAAATCTCGAGAGAAATACACAAAATGCACAACTGCGAAAGACGCGTGGCAGGGACCAGAGACTTTCACCTGTGGCAACACACTAGGACGAACCGTAATCTTCTGGCACCAGAGATAGAGAGGAGCGTGCTTAAGAAGGGAAGCTCTGATCAGCGGACAATTAATCACAGGTGCGTCTGGTCGCTGTTCAGCCTCAGGTGAGTTCAGCCCCGCCCCTGCCACGCGCCAGCACTGGAGAGACACAAAAGCAAAATCAGAGCAGATACCAGAAACCAGGCCATAACAAAAAGACAATAATTTAGCATTTAGAATGATTAAAACCATTGAGCAAATATATTTACTTTAAGTAAAAGCTGTAGCAAATAATAATGTTTTCAACCCTGATTTAAATGAGCTGACACTTGGTGCAGACCTCAGGTGTGCAGGGAGAATGTTCCACAGGTGAGGAGCATAATAACTGAAAGCTGCTTCACTTTGTTTGGTTCTGATTCTGGGAACACACAATAGACCTGTCCCTGATGACCTGAGAGGTCTGGATACTTCATATGGAGTTAATAAATCTTGAATATATTTTGGTCCTAGACCATTTAATGCTCTGTAGACCGACAGTAAGATTTTAAACTCTATTCTTTGACTCACAGGAAGCCAATGTAGTGATCTGAGGACTGGTGTGATATGGTCCATTTTTCTGGTGTTTGTAAGGACTCGTGCAGCAGCATTTTGAATCAGCTGTAGTTGCCTAATTGATTTTTTGTTTAGGCCAGTAAAGACTCCATTGCAATAGTCCAACCTACTGAAGATGAATGCATGAACAAGTTTTTCCATGTCTTCTTTGCACATACATCCCTTAATTCTGGTTATATTTTTCAGGTGGTAGTAGGCTGATTTGGTTTTAAATGGTTGTTAAAATTCAGGTCAGAATCAATAATTACACCAAGATTTCTGGCTTTATCTGTTCTTGTCAGTGACATGGAGTTAAGTTGAGCACTGATCTTTGACCTTTCATTTTTGGGGCCAAAAACAATCACTTCTGTTTTATCTTCATTAAGCTGAAGAAAATTCTGGCACATCCACTCATTGATTTGATGAATACACTCACTCAGTGAAAGTAAGGGACTGTAGTCATGTGATGACACAGAAATATAAAGTTGTGTATCATCTGCATAAGTATGGTAAGAAATATTATGATGCTTCATAATCTGAGCTAGGGGCAACATGTAGATATTGAAAAGAAGTGGTCCGAGAATGGACCCTTGTGGCACCCCACACATCTTTTTTTTTTTTTCGTTCAGACACATGCTCACCAATTGACACAAAGTAGTCTCTATCTTGTAAATAGGATTTGAACCAGTGTAGTACAGTGCCAGTAAGTCCCACCCACTTTTCCAGTCTGTCAAGAAGTATGTCATGATCAACTGTATCAAAGGCAGCACTGAGATCTAATAATACTAAGACTGAGGTTTTGGAAGCATTATTATTCAGATGTATATCATTTAAAACTTTGATAAGTACAGTCTCAGTGCTGTGGTGTGGACGAAATCCAGACTGAAATGCATTAAAGAGATTGTTCTGCATCATGAAAGCATTCATTTGTTGAAAAACAGTCCTTTCAATAATTTTTCCTACAAAGAAAGAAACATACTTTTTATTATCACATCACACAGACAGTAAGTTGCACACTACACGCCATGCTTCACATGAAATTATTTTCTCCGCGTTTCTCCCATCCTCGGTCTGTCAATCCTCCGCGGCAGACCAGGAGCGGTGGGCTACCAGCTGCCAGCCGACGCCAACGCCAGTGCCTGGGGACCAGTTCATATTCATCACCATTGGTTAGGTGGTGATCTTCTTGCATGTTTTTGGTGGGGGTTATTAAGGAGGAAACCCCGGGTGAACACGAGGAGAACATGCAAACTCCACACAGAGAGGGAAGATTTGATATTGGCCTGTAGTTACTTATTACTGAAGCATCCAGATTAGTCTTTTTCAGGAGAGGTTTTATTATTGCAGTTTTCACAGCCTGGGGAAACTGACCAGACTGAAGAGAATTATTTATTATCTGTAACACATCTGGAGCTATGCAATTAAAAATATTTTTAAAAAAGTTTGTTGGCAGAGTATCAAGGCAGCATGTTGTGGATTGTAACTGTGATACAGTTTCTGTCAGCCTTGTACTGTATGATCTAGAAGGTTGAAATGTGCTAGATTAACCAGAGAACAAGAAGGCACAGATGGAGTCAATAATAGTCAGAACTTTGGAACTGAAACTATTTACAAGGTCATCAGTTGAAGCTGAGGGCAGTATTGGTGATGGTGTAACAGACTGAGTGAAGACTACACAAGTGTTATCATTAATATAACGCTTTTTGATTACCTCTGTTCCACTTTTGTTAAGAATAGCAGGTGTGGCCATTTTAAACGACACACAGTAATGATCAGAAAGAGCAACATCCGTCACCACAACCTCAGAGATATTAAGCCCTTTGGAGATAACCAAATCTAATATATGCCCTTTGTTATGTGTTGAATGTGTTACGTGCTGAAAAATGATCCAGGATGTCTAAAAGTTCTTTAGCACATCCATCTTTGAGATTATCAACATGAATGTTGAAGTCACCCACTAACACAACACAGTCAAAATCAATGCAAACAACAGACAGTAGATTGGCAAACTCATCAGAAAACTTTGCATTGTATTTTGGGGGCTTGTAGATGCTTACAAAGACTGATCAACAGGGAGACTTTGCTTGAATAGCAACATATTCAAAAGATTCAAACTGACCATAAGAGATTCTATTGAATTGAATGCTATCATTAAACAAAATGGTGACTCCGCCTCCTCTCTTATGCATTCTTACTTCACTTATGAAACTGAAGTTCGGAGGGACTGACTCATTGAGAACTGCTGTGCTGTTATCTTGTCCTAACCAAGTTTCAGTTAAAAACATAAAATCAAGCTTGTGTTTGATGATAAAGTCATTGATTAAGAATGATTTGCCTGCCAAAGACCTAACATTTAAAAGAGCTAACTTAAATGTGCTAAAAAGTCCAACATCCCCATGTTTTAGAACATACTGTGGCTGACATGGAATACATGTTAAATTCAATGATGTGATGTTTCTGGAGAGATGGACCGATCTTCTCCTCCTACCTATTGAGACATGAATTAATGCAGCTTCCGGCACAATGGGCCCTGCCTTTTCCTTGGAAAAGTCAGGCATAACATTTGCCTTAAAAGTTGGACCCAGAACACATCAGTTACCAACACAAATAGGTGGCTGTGCTGGGCTCTTACTAGGGGACTGGAGTAGGTTCAGATCAAGCTGTGGAGGGGGTGGAGGTGATGCCTGTCGGTGCTGTGGTGGTGGAGGGGGACAGGGTGGTTGTAGGGGGTGGGGTGGAATTTGGGGGGACAGGATCCCAGATGGGCGAGGAGTAAGCCTGATACCAGCGCTGACAAGTTTGTTCATTTGGTCAGTAAACTCCAGCAGGGGGGAGGAGGGTGATGGGATACCCAGTGGAGATGATGAGCTAGGTGGAGTTTGGGCAGTTGGAGATGGGGATTATGGGGACAAAATGCAGGTCCCCTGAATGTAAATCATTAAATTTTAGGGTGAAGACTGGGGATAGGGTTATGGGTTAAGTAAGGTTAGGTTAGGAATAGGCAAATAGTGGTTATGGTTAGGGGCGGCAGGGCCTTCCCGTGCTTGCGTGGGTTCTCTCCGGGCACTCCAGCTTCCTAACACAGACCAAAAACATGCTCATTAGGTTAATTGATGACTATGAAATTGCCCTTAGGTGTGAGTGTGAGTGTGAATGGTTGTCTGTTTTTATATGTTGCCCTGCGATCGACTGGCGACCTGTCCAGGGCGTACCCCACCTCTCACCCATTGACAGCTGGGATAGGCTCCAGCCCCCCCGCAACCCCGAAAAGGGATAGTCGGGTATAGAAAATGGATGGATGGATGGATGGATGGTTAGGGTTAGGGTAAGGCTCCAGGAAATGTAAGTCTATATATGCCCCCACAAGTGATAAAAACACAACGTGTGTGTGTGTGTGTGTGTGTGTGTGTGTGTGTGTGTGTGTGTGTGTGTGTGTGTGTGTGTGTGTATACTGTACAACACCATCCAAACCTTAACAAGAATTTTCTTTAGTTGTCAGTAATGGTAAATTGTAGGGACATAACACCTCTTGCTAAGTTAAGATAACTTATGTCAGGCAAAGAAAAATAAAAGGAACACTTTAAAGTTCAAAACTTCAAAGTTAGATATCAGTAAGATCCTGAAAATGATACCAATCAATCATCATCAATCTGTTTGTACATTAATAAGAGTAGAGCTGAATATGTGTTGGTCATCTTCTCTTCTATCAACATTTATTTTCAGTTGTATTAAACTATATGATTGGTTTATCAGAAGGTGTGTTACACTGCAACTCTACACAACCCTGAAACACAGGATATGATATAATATTTTTTGTACATAGTGTAACCGTGGGGATTGATCTAGCACACAGGGGCTTCAGTTAAGGAGGCCACAACGGTCAGTGTGGGTCAATCATAGGCCGTTTATTTTACAGCAAATAAAACTCTAAGAAATACAGACAATGAAAGACAAGAGGACAGACAGTCATATCACGGCCGGGAAGCCAACCAGTCACTGGCTAGGACACAGGGAGTATACTGAATGCCCAAATGAAATATAAACCCCACACACTTCAAACAAAAACACCACACTAATTCAACATATAACCACAAACCCTATCACCATCTAGAGTGAACTCCCTGCGTCTTAACCACACTGGTGAGTGGAGGACCCCACCAGCCGCAACACTAGAAACCAAGGAGACAGAATGTTAAAATCCTAAAACTAACAACCTCAAGTCTAAAATAATAAGAAACAATAAAATCACTATGGTTCAACTATAAGCTAAAATAAACGGCAGCCAGTGCTATGCCTACAAACAAATGACAGACCTACAATTAAAATAATTAAAATACAGGCACCTCAGGGTGCATGCATGCACCCCTACATTACCCTCACAATTAAAATACTAATGATTATAAAACAATGCTAAAAACCCGAAAAGTCTGTCTTACCACGCAACAGAGAGTCCACAGTCACAGCCACGAGAGCACACAAAGGGTTTAAGGAGCGTGGCTCCTAACTTCACACCTGCTACTAATCAGCCTCTCCCCCAGCCCCCATCTCCTCTGATTGGTCTCTGCTCTCTGCTGCTTCCTGGTGACCCACTGCTACAATAGTGTGTTACTTCAATTGGAAATTAGCAAAATGTGAAGATTTCACTATAGATGTAATAATGTATAAAGAATTTGCGTTAGAATTATAGATTCAACACAGCTGGCAATATTATTTTTACTAGCAAAACAGACAACTACCAAGTAGAATAGCAATGCACCATTAAGTTAACTCACATACACAATATCTAATACAGAACACTCAAGAACCACTTGGTTAGATTTTGGGAAAAATTGTGGTTTGGGTTAAAATAACTCCTTCCTTAAGGTTAGGGAAGCTTCATGATGGTTACAGTTATAAGCAGGTGGTAAAGGTTTGTGAATGACTGTGGACATCCTGTAAAAACTATGACAGTGACCATAGCTTGGATATGGATAACAACCAGGGTTGAAGTTCTATGTTTTGTTGAGCCGTCCATCCACCCCGACCTCCTCCCTCTGTGGACTTTGTGGCTCTGGAATATCACTTGACTTCCTCCTTTGCACCCATTATAATCCCCATGGCTGCGAGTAGTAATGGATACTATTGTTGCTCTTAGGAGAACAGTCTTGTAAGACACTCAAACTCTCTGTCCTGCATGACTGTAGATTAGTTATGGTATGTCTTTAGAAAAAAAAAGAGCCAGGCTGCTGAGGCTGACAGGTAGGGGCCTTAACATTGTTGCCACACGCCACATTAATCCTTGATCTACAAAGGCTTCTTAAGACTGATGCCACTCTGGCAACTTTGAGTCTGGACCAGCATGGCAACTCCTCAGGGACTTTAAAACAGCAGCTATTGACAAATGAAGTTACCTATGCAGATCGTGGGGAATAATAATGATATCAGTCCTAGAGTATTTGCCCCTTGTGTGCAAGCTTGCACAAATATATGGCCAAAAGTATGAGGAAACATCCATCCATCCATCCATTTTCTATGCCACTTATCCCTTTCGGGGTCGCGGGGGGGCTGGAGCCTATCTCGGCTGTCAACGGGCGAGAGGCGGGGTACATCCTGGATGTACCAGCCGATCACAGGGCACATACACACACCATTCACACTCACACTTTAGAGTCACCAATCAATCTAATGAGCATGTTTTTGGTCTGTGGGAGGAAGCCGGAGTGCCCGGAGAGAACCCACGCATGCACAGCGAGAACATGCAAACTTCACACAGAAAGGCCCGACCCGGGAATCGAACCTGCAACCTTCTTGCTGTGAGGCACGCGCACTACCTGCTGCGCCACCGTGCAGCCATGAGGAAACACAAACTCAAAAAACATCCAACCCAAGGGAGTCATTACAGAGGGAGGAAAATACATTGTGGAAGTCCATTCTACATGGCAACAGTAGATCCAAACAGTTCTGAAAGTCAATTGAAAATAAATGAAAAGTGAATGAAAAATAGATGAACTGCCACTTGACATTGTTCAGTGTAGAAGCCCACTTACAGAACTGCAGGGATATTTAGCTGCATGTATGACTGTATAATGACGGTTATTCCTTGTTGCATCTACTCAGTCAAAATATTTCATCTTCTATATTTACAAACTTATTTGTTTATTCACTCATTGATCTTAAATGTAACCAAGCTGCCCTGATTTTAATTTCATTATTCAAATAAAATGAAACTACTGATGAAAGGGAAGACTCATTTCAAGAGATTATGGAGCAAAATGAAGTGGGGAATCTAAAAGAAAATTGAAATCTTGTGATAAACCCTCAGCTTTAACTGATCTTCATACTTACAATGGAAATTCCCTCTAAATAAACTCAATTATTTCGCAGATTGTAGAATAATCCTGGTCCCCTTGTCAAATAGATATTTACTTATCTATATTCTGGTCATCTATCCATACTATTCTTTATGGATGAAAGAGAAATAAAACCTCTTACACCCTCCTACTGTAGGCGGCATCATGACACTGTTGCACTCTGTTGAACATTACATTCTGTTACAGGCTGTACAGATTGATATTGTTTGTGTGTTGGCCACACAAAATGAGCCATGTCCAGTTTATAGACACCGGACTGTACTGTACTGCAATGTAGATCATGTGAAGTCATTTATTAATTAGAAAACATATTGTGAAAGGCCCTGGACACCCACACAGGTACTTCCATTGAGACTGACTGATCTCTGCTCCGGCGAAGATGGGTGAGGCTATGTGGAGTTAAATTAGCTCAGCAAATTTCATGAACCAGTAAGAATGACACAGGGGTAAAAAAATAAATGGGGTGGTCAGGAAGATGCCACTCAAGTGTTTACACTCTCTATTCTTAGAAAGGCTTTAATACAAAGGTATGAGGTCAAAACACCTGTGGAGGTGTGCACGGTCTTCAACAGGACACTTATCTGAGATGAATTTCACCTGGCCTGGAAAGTTGATCACAGCACGTGACTGCAGAGGGACAAAGTTCAAGTCAATGAATTGTCACCTGGAAGGGGTAGAAAAAATCGTACTGTTAACCAATTGTAAGATCTGCTGCACTGATCTGTTTCACTGTGAGCAACAAAGGTGGATTTGAAGAGCATTTGTTGACAGCTCGGTGAATCTGCCCAATGCTGCTCCAGTGCACAAGGTGTCACAGCTATGGACAGCCTCTCAGCAGCGAGACAGAAATGTATCCAGGATGCACTGTGCAGTGATCTGTGGTGATCAATCCACGCCATTCTGGCATTATGGTCAACTGGTTGCACACCTACGTGGGTGTACAGAGCCTTTTTTTGGCTACTGAAGGCAGCAGAGCAAGCTGTTGAGTCAATTTTATTTATTTAGTCCAATATCACAAATCATAATTTGCCTCCAGGGGTTTTACAATCTGCACAGCATACGATGCCCTCTGTCCATAGAGCCTCAATTTGGATATGAAAAAATCCCTCATACACTCAGAAAAAGGAAGAAATCTCAGGAAGAGCAACATAGGAGAGATCCCTCTCCCAGGAAAGACAGATTTAAAATTGATGCTGTGTATACAGAATGTTACAACACAAGTATGATTGCAAAACTACAGAGACCTGAAAGGACAGGCCACAGAGACAGGACATCCACACAGACAGGACAAACAAAGACACAGAGGGAGAGAGAGACATCATAGAACGCAAACTAGGGAGACAGAGACGGAAGAAGAGAGAGAGAGAGAGAGAGAGAGAGAGAGAGACAGCTTGGCACCTTATGGGAAATGCAGCCATAGGTACTTAAGTTAATATACACAACACTGAAATAACATTGACATATTGTCAGTCTATAAAGTATCCGTATGCAGAGACTATTTACACATCTAGCAGTTACAGAGCATCATTAGCATTCATTAGGAGGTTTGTTAGTGTCTACCTCATGAATGTTAGTCTAATATTCACTTTCCTTTGGTTCTGTTTTTGGTCTCCAGTGAACCCCTGAGAAAAGATGTAGTGCTCTTTAGCTGCTAAATGCTCCTCTGTGTTCCCCAGTTGGCCTCTGTTATTTTGCGCTGAGCAGGTAGTGTACAGTGGGTTTACCTGACCCTTTTCACTGAAAACAGCTGCCTGCTGCCGCAGTTGAAGGACTAAAACAAAACAGTAGTGTTGAAAAAACAGTGAGCTGTAACACTCTGTTGAGCTGAGGGAAACTGGAGACTCTGATCATTTTTTGTGGATTTGTGACGACACCTTTCACAACACACAGTAATTGGATCTGTTGTAATAGAAACATATTGAGTAGTGCAGCTATAACAATTCTGATCTGTTCATGTCAAACAGCCTGGATGACTGGTTTACATGCTGTTTCGATGTAATGATCTTGAGATGACTATATATGTTGTGGGAATGCTACAGTACATAATCTTCTATCTATTGGTCACAATATTCAATAAAAGTGATGTATTACATTTCTGTGCCATTAATGAGGGTTGCCGTGGTAAGCTTTGCTCTGGGTTCCCCTCCCCATCTCTCTTCATCTGCTTGCAATTAAACCACAGTTTTAGCTGCAATATCTCAGCAGCTTCATGATTTACTTTAATGGCTTTATGTAAATGAGCATGTCCAAATCATAATAACTGAGATTAGCCTAAAAGCCAAGGCCTCTCCAGGCTGTTTCAAATCAATACAGAGCTAAAATAATAGCTTGAGCAGAAACATTTGGTAATTGACATCAGCCCCCCCCCCCCCCCCCCACACACACACACACACACAAAGAAAGACATCCGAATGCATGAATGAATGCATGTTCAGACTGATTAGCACATCAGCCAGCAAACACACCCTGTTGATATAAAACAACAAACAGAGCAGCCTACGTCTCTAACAAGATGATTCTTGATGCTGATAGTGAGCGGACATGTGGACAGAGCTGGGTAATGGTGGCTGGTGGCAGACACATTGCTTGAAAGGCCCTTCTTTGGTATGGAAATGGGGACTGCAGAGAGCAGATATGATAAAATGCCTGACTTTCACACAGAATGCCAGGGGCTGTTTGGACATCTGCTGTGTGCTGTGCAGCTATCTGGCCTCACTGAAACACATGGGAAATCAACATGCACACATTATTTCAGGCAATATGTGGTTCTGTGGTCAGCCCACACAGCCATGTATTTAAAGGAGAAATCCAACAAAAAGAGATACTGGCTATGTATGATGCATCGTAGGTCCATTTTGTTCTCATTCCCATGGATGACTGGCCAATTACAGCCAATGAGACATCATGTTGAGACTTCATGTTGTCTTCAGCATGGACGGTAAATGTCAGGTTTCAGCCTTTAGATTTGAAAAGAGACTCCCCTGCACTGAGATACAACAATCACATAGGCAGGAATCCATCAGTCAAGAAGCAGACAGACCTGCTTCTTCACTGACGGGAACCTTAATAGACCAGAATGCAACACAGCAGCCACAAGACATGTTGTGCTCGCCGCCCTCACTGTGCTTTCAGCTCTCACTCTACCCACCTACATGAATAACCCACAGCTGAGCAGAAATTCAGCTGAGCCATATGTCCACTTTGGACTGGGACCATCAAGTTGGTGCTTATTTATAATTTTTGGAGGTTGTCTAAAGGCATTTCAGGACACAGAAAATAGGAGAAAATAATAACTACCTGAAGTAGAAAAAGGGAGGCAAGTTTAAGCAAACTGAAGAGCAAGAAGTAATTTTAAAGAGGAGGAGAATTTCATATCAACCACAGGTAGAAAGGGACAAAAAAAAAACTTACACTTCAGTGGATTGTTAACAATGAAAAGCCTTTGCTAATGAATCATAGAAATTGACCAACACGTATCAGCTCACTTGCCTTTAAGGAATAGTTCAACATTAGCACTCTAGTGTGAGCCATCAAACAAAAAGGCAAATGTACACCTCCTCCTCATGTGTTCAGCTTTAAAAATGAATGAAAAAGGTTGAGTCAGGCTTTGTTCAAATGGAAAAAGTGCCCAAAATGTGTGGCCCAAGCGTCTCAGGGTCTCAGATGGTTTTTGAATCCACATCCATTCCATTACACATCCTTATGGGAAGCCAGTGTAAAGACATCAGGATTGGTGTTACAGACCTTTCGGAGGACTTGTTCAGAAGCTTGGCAGCAGCATTTTGAACCATTTGTAAGTGGTTTAGGGATGTCTTATGAAAACAGGTGAAATGGGAGTTGCAGTCTCCATCTGAGATCTGCTGAGTTTAGTAATGTTTCACAGCTGGTAGGAACAGGAAGAAAGAAGAGCAAACCAAAGAATTTACATGCTGGTCAAGACTCAAAGCTTGGTCGATAGATATGTCTATATTACAGAGAGTAGGTTTAATAGAAGACCTTTGGGACGCCATCTGGGGCAGCAGTAAGAGCTTCTGTTCTGTCAATATTTAGCTGTAGGCAATTTTCTGCAATCTAAACTTTAATAGAGTCGAGGTAATTCAGTCAGACAGTTTTGAAACATTTTGAGGCTTAGACAAAATGTATAATTGAATATCATCTGCATAACAATGGTAGAAGATACATTTAAAATTGCTTATTATCGGTCCATTACGAAGCAAGTACAAACAACATTGGGCTCATTGGACAGAAGTTTGGGGAACACCACAAGACAGAGGTTTAGTTGATGAGGTATAAGCAAAG
This sequence comes from Chaetodon trifascialis, assembly GCF_039877785.1. NCBI lineage: Eukaryota > Metazoa > Chordata > Actinopteri > Chaetodontiformes > Chaetodontidae > Chaetodon > Chaetodon trifascialis. Next base: position 4,405,203 of record NC_092073.1, read on the forward strand.
CAAATTTATCAGAAGAACTGTCAATATGAATGTTAAAATCACAAAAGAAACCTGAATCTAGATAGCTACTAAAAAAATCTAAATTCACTCAGGAGCGGCTGTACAGTAAAGGAAAAAAACATAAAAGGGATTAGTATATCCAACTTTAAGTATTTGTAATGCTAAAGAAGAGAAAGACCCAGTGCTCATCAAATGACAAGAAAAACAGTTCTGAATACAGCAAGTCCTCCACCTCAACCTGAAATTGTAAGATATCTGGGTCATATAGGTCAAAATCAAAACCCAGGAAGAGCAAGCTTTTACAGACCACATGAACTCAGTGGACAGTGACATCAAGCTCACACAAGAGGATGTTAAAAGCAACAGCTTGGTCTTTTTCAGCCATGCTGTACATACTGAAGGGGACAGTTTCTACAACCAAGTCCAGTTGCCCTAAATTCAGTCTTCCCTAGATAACCATGACCTGGATGACTGAGAATCTTCACAGGCACGATCATGCCATGACATTTTGACAACAGCTAACAAGTTAGCTAGTCTGTCTGTTTGTGCAGAGAGCAGCTGTGCTCACACCCCTTGAATTGGATTTTAGGTTGCCATGTTGCAGTGACAGATGGATTGAAATTGTATAGTGTGTATTGATTGTGTTTCATACATGATTTGGCAATGATGTCAGATGAAAATACAAAACTTATGGATCCATTTCTGATGATTATTCATTCTAAAATTTGAGGGTCTTGCAAATTCTGGGAGAAAAAGAAAATGGGAGTGTTGGCAGGTATTTGTATTGTTAATATGTTACAGATTTGTATTGTATGTTTCAGGGTCTAAAGTGAATTAATGACAATGAAACTAACATATTTCAAATTTACAGTATTTGAGCCATTGCATAATGATAACTGCCCAGCTGTATTAGCCCAATACAGTAACAAGCAACCATTTGGCTTTATCACAATATAATAGATATGGAAATCTACATTTTAGTCGAAACTCACAAAAAATGTAAAACAATTTACGTGGCAGTCTGATGGCAGGACATGGGTCAGTACAGTTTGGTAGCAGTGCACCATCACAAAAGTCAGTTAAAAGAGAGCATTCATGTCCTGTCAGCTGATGTTTTCCAATGTTTCAGCAGCTGGTTTACGACTCATGTAGACCTTACTCCCAGCTAAACAGCCAATCGTCCAACCCAGGTCCATTCAGCTTCACCACTTGGCCCAGAGTGGAAACTCCTGCAGTGTGAAGCGTTCTGGACAGAGTGGGACTTTCCAAATGTCCTCCAAACAGCACAGGTTCCTGCAGGAGCCAGTACAGAGAGTCGGCCTGCTCCTACCTCCAGTGTTAATTTTGACAAGAATTTTAAATTTAGTTTTAGTCTTAGTCGCTTACTGAAAGTAATCTTAAATTTCATTTTAGTCTTAGTCACTTAACTGAAAATTGTAGTTGGTTTAAGTCACATTTTAGCCTTTTAGCAGACCCTGTAGACATAGCACACTGCCCTCTTCATTTGCATACAACCTGGAGAAATACAAATACTATAAAATTATTTGGTCCAACTTATATTCCTACTCATTGACTGGGGGGGTCGTCTATTGCTTCCCACTTGCCATGCTTGTGAAGATGAGGCACTCATCTTTGAGCGGCCAGCAGCAGCTAAAACTGTTTCTTTCGGCTTTAAGATAGCTAGCTTAGACGACATGTGAATGTTAGCTTGCCTTGTTGTTATCTATCAGCGGGCACCCGACATACACTGTCTGCCTCTGCTTCTTCAGCAAAGTCCACACTGAAAACACATTCCAGTAAAAGGCTGACAGGGATGAAGTGTTCAGCTTGCTGAAGTCCAGTAGAAACAGACACAGACCCAGTCCCAGACCACCACACCACTTCAGGATGCGACAGGGTGCAGCTCTCCACACCAGGTCTGCAGGACCAGTGAGCAGTCTCTGAATGAACTGAAAGCACAAGGCAGCTCCCCTACTGGCCTGATGGAAAAGACCCTGTCCGCCCTCCTCTTTAGGAAGAAACAGGACACTGTTTCTTCCTAAAGGACACAACAGGACAGTGCAACCTGTCTCAAAAGAAATAAATTAAAACTCTTTGGGTCTGTGACAAAAGGGAAGCTGGGGGATCAACACAGGCCAACCAGTCCCATAGGCCAGAAGAAACCAGATTATTGATGTCCAATAACAACCTCCCTTCTTGGGCAGTAAGGTGATGGCTGCCCTCCTGCAGCCATCCGCTCTCCAGGCTGTTTGAGACAAGCTCCAACAGTTCTTCCCCCAACACAGACCAGAAAGATTTGTAAACAGGTCAACAGGAAGACCATCTAGACCAGGAGCTCTGCCACTCTGTAAGCTCACCAGAGCAGTATATGAAGGGGCCTCTGGTTTTGCACTGGCCTCAGTGTCCACCTGAGGAAGACCAAAGAAGCTACTGCGCACATCTGGGTTTTCAGTTCTCAGTTCACCTCTGAACAGGTCTCTTATAAAAACTTCCTGAACTCAGAGAAGCCTGAGATTGCAGAGCTGCTGTTGGATCATAGAGAGTGACTAATCTTTCTCTGTCCGTTTTTCCTCTCCAGACTAAAGAAGAACCGAGAGGGGACATCGATTTGCAAGACGTTGAGAAACCACGACCTGACCAGACCTCCCTGTTCTGCAACGCCAAGCAGGTTGGCTAGAGTTGACTTTTTAGATTTGAGGGAAAGCCCTCAGTCTCCTGTAGAATCAGCTAAAATCTGCAGTTCTACCACCTGAGTCTTCAGGTCCCTTATAGCAGCGGTCCCCAAACACTGGTCCATGGGCCATTCGGTACCGGGCCACGTGATACGGTCCGCGGCGCAAAAAAGGTTGGGGACCGCTGCCTTAAAGATCAAAGTCAGTCATTACATGATATGTGGGTAAACCAAAAACAAAAGCGTCTTCAAAAGCTGCTGTAAATTCCTTGTCATGAAGCAGGGCGGTGTTAAAATTTCAATATGCACTCTGTCCACGGACATTTTTTATGAAAACGGAGCAAGAGACAAGTGAATAATCTGAGAGGCCCACTGGGTTAACGTGACAACTTTTAAAACGTTTGAAGGGGTACAGGCAGTCCAACCTGGCCAGTGATAACACAGTGTCCTAAGAATGACTCCAGGTGTACTGCCTGTGGTTCTGATGAAAAACCCTGCACACGTCTGACAACTCAAAAGCTGCATTCAACTGTCTGAACCTGCGTGATGATGCAGGATGTGGGTCCTGGTGGTTTCTGTCCAGTTCTGGATTCTCAGTACATTTAAAATCACCTCCAAAAAACAAATACTCATCACTGCTGCAGCTCCTAATGGTGTCAAATAACACATCTATTACTGCCAGTCTGTCCAGCCTGTTGGTACATAAACATTCAGAAAAACTAGAATAACATTTTCAAACTGAGCTCTAACCTTCAACAAACAGCCCTGAATGATTTCCTCCACTACAGCTGGACTTATGGCTCAGACCTCCCCATCACATTCCCTCCTCCACCCACTCTCATTTTCTCTGTTACTGTGTTTCCTGAACCAACATGACATCCGGCTTCTTCAGCTCCATCAGCTTAAAAAACAGCTCTTTTAACATCACTTCTGCCTCCTTGTATGTTCAAAGTGCCTAATTTAAATTCATACATCGTGAGAGAGGTGGTTTTACTTGAGTTACAGTTTCTTCAGACGATAAATCTCCTTCTCTGTCAGAACATCCTCTCCACTGTTTGCTGATCTTTTTGTCAGAGGTCTGGCTGACTCCACAAACGTTTTCAGATCTGAAAAGTAATCCTCTACCTTCACCTGCCTGAATCCTTTCGTTCCCTGAAAGAACTTCTTGATGTCAGCAGGAGATTACTCTGCTGGTCCTTTTGGGTCAGGGCAGTCGGGGGGTCCAGGGACAGATCGTTTCCTGACTTTAATGGTTTCCTAGCTTTTGTCCCTTTATTGAATTTAATGGCCTTTGCATTACTCTGTACAGGTTCTGAGTTTTTTCTCTGTTGTGACAGTTTAAACATATCATTGTTTGGACATCTCTTCATCTTCGGTGATTTTGGTTAGTTTATAGTAAAGTTTAGTTTACTATGTTTTCTGTCCTGACAAGTACATTTCTATGGAATCAGATTTGTGTCAAAATAATCAAACAAAACTTTGTCAACATCAAACAAAAATAAAAATTTGAGAGAGAATAAAACTCACTGAAGCAAAAAAAAAAAAATGTCATCTCAAAAGTAAAACTTGTAACTTGCAAACAAATTATTTGTGCAATTGAGTAAACTACTGGTCTTTTACTTTTTGTCATATCCTCTGTTTCTTTCTCACAGCTCAGACTTTTGCTCTCACCGTCAGCTTTGCAGTCACGCTGCCAGCTCTCTCGTTTGCGCTCCCTGAGTTTTTGTTTGCGATTCTGACACAACGCTCTCACGTGCGCGGGTTTTTTCAGGGGTGCGTCACCATTGGCTGGTGAGTTTTTGAGTGACAGGTCAGTGCCCAGAAGTTGCTCAGTGGAGCATGAGCAGAAAACAACACAGACACCCTGGACGGCAGCAGTGGGCACGCACTACTTGAACTTGTAGTTGTAAGCTGTCAAAAAGATGTGTCCATATTTTAATGTTCGTATTTGTAAAGTTAACAATTTGTATGTCATAAAAGTTGTTTTACACAAAATTCTGCTGTCACATACGTGAGTCTGTAAAAATTGGGTTCAGGTTACGATTGTTTTTGTATGAGTATGAGTCTAAAAGCTGTGAGTGCAAAGTCTTGAGAATACAACTCATCTTTCTACGACTACAAAGTCTTCACTGAATGCGAATTCAAGTTTACGGGTACGAGTTGAAAAGTGCTGAAATGACGTCACTGAGGTCACAAGAGAAATATAATATAGCTTCAGTGAGTTTTATTCTCTCCAATTTTTATTTTTGTTTGATATTGAAGAAGTTTTGTTTGATTATTTTGACACAAATCTGATTCCATACACTTCCACCACAAAAGAAACTGTAGATAAAAAAAAAAAATCATCACACAAGTTTTATCTTTGTCTTAAATCCAACTGCATTATAGCAGGGGAAACAAATCCTGACAGCTCCAGGAAGCTACTGTCAGATATCGTTCCCCCTTTGTTCAGTATGAAAGAAGATCACACACTACACTGACTTTCCCCGCAACAGGGAAGTCCTGTGATTTCCAGCCTGCTTGAAGCAAAGCTCACCTAAGTATTACATGAAGAAGAAGACTAATAACATGAAACAAAAAAAAAATCATGCATACAAGGGTGAGGAACCCATGGCACCTGTCAACAAACAAATAAAACATACGTAAATGCAGAGTGGCATGTTTTCCAAGAGAAATGAACAAATTGTTATGTTTTTATTGTTGTTGTTTACCACAAATATGACCAGAGGGTGCCACAAAATCTGAGAGATATGTCATTGGAGAAAGGGCATCGGAGTTCATACTTGATAGTAAGTTAAAAAATTTCTTGTTGTAATCCAAAAATCCCACCTCCAGGTCATAATATAAGATCAGGGTCAACTGCTTATTTTAGAGGCTGCATTTATATTTCAACACTCATTTATCCAGTCATGATCTTAAAACTTTGGTAAGCATTGCAGTACAACTCCAAATACTACATAAACACAGTATTTGGAGTGTAATGCACTCTATATTATATTTCTTGTCTGTCTCATGTTCTGGCGTCACAGGTATTGCGCCCCGACTCCATGAGGAAGTTGAGTGCAGACGTAGCAACTGTTGTTTGTAATCCTTCTGGTTGTTGATAGTACTACCAGGAAATTTCCTCAGGCCTCAGTGGGGAGCAAGTAAACTCAGGTGGCAACTCTCTCCTCCTTCTGCAGTTGGATGTTCTGCAGCTGCTGTTTGAGTTTTTGCACCCCTGTTGTTGGTTAGGCTGAGATGTGCCTTGTTGCAGGAGCAGTAGTAGGACGATGGTGACAGGGAGCAGGAATACGCTGCAAATTCCTCTCCATCTGTCACCCCTCCAGCGCCACTGTATATTCGCTGCCGTGCATCAGCTGTGGCACCTCAGCTTAGCCCCGTATTCAGTGTAACTGCCTCTTCTTGAATTTGAGAAACGTGTGGTCCTATTGTTATTCATAACCCTCTCTCCCTTGCAAACACAAGGCAGGGGAAGCGCTGGTTCACTTACTGATGCTCCGCACGCTTGATGTTGTCTCGTCGTGGGTTCAGGAACGCGTTTGCAGTGGCTGGCGTGTATCCAGGTGGCCCGTTCTGCGACTTTCACTGCTGCTTCCATGGTGAGGAGGATTTGGAAGGTCCGTTCCAGCTTTCCAGGTCTTTCTCCTCAGATCCTTCACTACAACCCAATCGCCTGGTTCTAGGTCGTGTAGTTTTCACTCCGTGGTCTTTGGCAGAGCATCCTTAGCCTGTTTCTGCTGTGTGGAGTGCTCTGCCTTCTCTGCCTTTGTGTCATAACCAGATGAGTCCATCACTGTCCTCTGCCCCGCCCCTAGTCAATCAGCCCCGATCCCGTTCTCATCTTCCCTGTTTTTCGGAGAGTCTTTAGCTCAGTGTCCCATTATTCCACATGTAAAACAAGCGCCAGGTGCCCCATGGCCTGCCCCCTGTCTTCTGTTGTGACGTCCTCGGCCCCGGCCGCGCCCACACCTGCGTCCTCGCCCTCTGTTTTGGCATTCAAGCAGCGCTGTTGCATCTGTAATCTGTCTTCCAGCTGTGCACTTCTTTTCTTCTTCTTTTCTGTCAGGAATTTCTCTGCGTGTACGGCATATCTTTCAACTTTTTCAAGATGGCAATAGTCCCATGTCAGACAGCCATGTTTAACCATCTCACTGATTTCTGACTTGATGCCATTAATGAAGCAGTCTTCCCATGGGGTAACTGGGTCAGTCCCCCCCATGGCAGTTGGTCTTTGGAGGCCACTGTGTTTGTTGTGGACCTCTATGAGTCGGGTGAGATAATCAGACACAGTTTCATTTTCCCCCTGTTTGCAAGCTGATATTTTCCCCATATCCAGTCTTAGAGGGAAAGTTGTTCTGATTCTGTCACAGAGCTCAGTCACTGTCTATATTGAATGTTCACTTCATTTGTCCATGTCAGGTGAGCCAATCTTTGATCTTCTATGGGGAAATTTCCAGCTTTTGCCCATTTATTTCCCATTTGGACCATGAGCAGTCACTGCAGTTCATTGGTAGAGGGTCTGAATTGTTGACAGAAAATGTCTAATTGTGTTGCAAACTCATTTCCCCATCCTGAACTGAGGGGACGTGAGTGGCGGATTCTTTCATGTCGTTGTATGTCCATGGCCTGAAGATTAGCTGAGGGTTTCTGCACAATAATTGGTAGCATAAGGTGGAGGTCTCTCTTTTTCCCCTCTCGGGTGAAGTATTGGTTCCTCCTGAGTCCAGATCAAGATCTGGTTTGAGGGACTGAGATGCAGAGGTTAGTGTAGCTTTCCCTGCCTTTTGTTTTCTGTCCTCGATGTTGGCTTCAGTGAGCCAACAATCAAAGCTTCCCAATTTACTTTAAACACTTTTCTTTTTCTCTTTTGCTTTGCCTGACTGATTTCTTCCTTTGCTCTTAGCTGGACTTTCAGCTGTTCTAATTGCTTTAGGCTAAAACTGCCATAACATGGAAACCCACACTCCTGAACCCAGATTTTAATTTGGTCAGTACTTTGTTCACCATATTTTGTGATCGTAAACCCAATATTGGGAGAACACATCAGAGGTACATTTTCAGATGCTTTGCCCTTACAGCTGTTGGAACCCATTATTGAAAAGAAAAAGGAGAGGAAGGAGAAAAAAATGTTTTGGATTTTTTTAGTTTCTTTTTCTTTTTAGGTGGATTTGTAGGGACCTTGGATTTTATTTTTATTTATTGCCACTTCAACTAATCAAGTGTAGATATTTACTGTTAGTTTAACTCTTTAACCTTAGTTTCATTTTTTTTGTGCTTTTTTTCTTTAACTAAAGTCCTACTTTTTTTTGCTAGTGAGACTGTAATGTGAAAATATTATATCCCCCTTTGTTCTTAGAACTGCAAACCTAATACTAAACGATCGTTGATGGTAAACAACAGCAGTTTCCAAAACCTGCCCTGTTAATACGTCTATTACAATACACCTACGGTGGCGAGGATCTTTTATTGTTTCTGAATCTACTCTCCAGAAAGACACGATTGTGTGCCAGAGGAAGTTCTTTGGATCACACCAGTGAGTGGGCATAGTCCCCATGCGTCAGGTCCTCCCTTTCTCTACCAGTTTTGACAGGGAGGTTTCAAGGTCTCCAGCTGATCAGACTTGAAACCAGCAACGCTGAGTCCCGAACGTCGCCTCACGGGTGATCCTGCCGACAACGCCAAGTTTGTTCTGGCAATTTTGTGTTAAAAAGCATTAAGTCATTCGTTGTCTTTCTGGGATTTTATTCTTGTGCCTGCAGTTGGACTCCTCCTTATGTCGCGACTGTGAGATGGCAAGAACAGAGCCCAGAACAGGGGAAGTTGTCAGGTTATATTCATTATCTTGTAAACAGGATGGCATTACCATCAGAACAATGTCAGCACAATAGGCAGTGACGTCATAATGTGTTCTTCAATCAGGACAATGGTCAATCAGCAGCTTTGACCATGCAGGAGGTTCCCTTAATCAGTAGATACGAACATACGTGGTGTCATGGTCAGAAGATTCTCTCACACACACACACACACACACACACACACACACACACACACACACACACACACACACACACACACACACACACACACACACACACACACACACACACACACACACACACACACACACACACACACACACACACACACACCAAACCAAATGACATAGTTAACCATTTGGCTTTACGACAGCTGAGTTCAGTCATTACTACAATCTGTAATGTTGCATCATGTCCAGCAGATGGTGCTACAATACACTATATGAGCAGGCCTGTGGCTGTTCTTCCTGGTTTGGTCTGGACACAATATAATTATTCTTCCAATTATATGCCAACAGTTTGTGTTCACATCTTTCCCATTTCAATGTGAGTGCCTCCATACACGAAGGCAGCTCCAGAAACAAATGGTGTTCCCTGTTTGGTGTGGAAGAACTTAACTGGCCTGCAGAGCCCTGACATCAACTCTATCCAACACTACCTTTGGGATCAGCTGAAACACTGAATCTGAACAAGGTCTTAGGGCCCAACATCAGTGTTGAACCTCACTGATGCTCCTGTGAAGCCAATCCTTACAGCCAGGTTTTAACCACGTTGTGTATGAAAAAAAGTTTTCCAAGATGAAGGCAGATGTTCAGAGGTGGAAGAGGACTAGCTTTATTGATAGTTTAGTTGACCCCCAGAGCTAGTAAAATCATTTTCAGATACAAGACTACATTTTCTGGAAACAAAAGCTTTAAGGTTCTCCACACATTAAGTCAACAGTCATTGATCAAACAATAAATAAAAATCTGAATATCAGCGCAAGACAAAGTGTATCCAAGCTGTAACACAGACATCTGACAGCTGCAGAAGAACAATGCAGGAGCAAATGGAGCTTTACACCCAAGAACATCTGATATACCTGATGGACAGACATTTAGATGAACTGAGTTACTTCAGAACATTTTTCCATTCGTATAATAAAATGGCAAAGTAATACAGTACATGAAGTATGCTGCAAGTATGCAAACTGGTTTACTCCAAACAAGCACAAGCAAACAAGCAACAGTGATTTGTATTTGATGTCTGAGCAGAAGAAATCAGGGCAAACCTATCACAGAAGAAGAGAAAGGGAAAGGGGTTACATCATTATGGTAATCTGTCAAACCCATCTCACCAAAAAGGCTTTCCTGGCTAAATGAAAATTCATCGGTGCTGCAGATAAAGTGTGTGATGGGATGAAAGAGTGAGGAAATCTGACAGGTTACTGGCCTTAGAATCAGAGCAGAAACACGGCACAAAGGCAGAGAGAGCACAGAGTGAAAGTGAGTCAGTCAGCAGGTCACGTCACTCAACCAGTGAGAACCAAACCTGCGTGCTCAACTCATACTACCATGCTAATCATCACCACCAGCCTTCAGTCTGCCTGGAGAATCCTAACACTGAAGACCTTAGACAGGGAGCATTTTTGGAGGGCTGTGTATATTCATGTGAGCCACGGTATCCAGACTTTATCAAAGGTCACATAGCAGTTACATCAAAAACAAAGTATGGCAGAAAAGACAACAATCGTGACATCTGAGTAGAAAAAAACGACATGGGGACACTACAAACCAGTACTTTCAATTTAAAGGGTTATTCCAGCTGTTCAGCATTCCAGTGATTAAATGCAATGTGTGACTTTGAGACACTGAAAAAAAAGAATCAATGCTCAAATGAAAGCAGCAGAGGTACCAGGCCCAACATGCTGGATCCTACATTTCCCACAATGCAACACAGCAGCATCTTTCAAACCCTCTCTGCCTGGCCCATTCATTCTACACTCAGCACCTCCACTTTGCAATGCAGACTTTCTGTTACAGTCATCTCCAGGCCAAAGCTGAGATAACCCTGGTGACGTCACAGTGATGTCATCAGGGTTATTTTCTCTGACTTGACAAAGCTCGTCCAGAGCCACAGAAGATGTTATACAATCAGATTTTTCCCCAAGTTAAGTCGTGTTTCTCGTGATGAAGTGTTCCTTAAAGTCAGTAAGCTCTTTTTTTGTTTATACTTGGAGTGAGAGCAAACGGAGGGCAGTAGGAGCCACATGTGACCTGTCTGACAATCACTTTCACTGGCTTCCATGCTGTTTTTAAGTCCTGTGATTTGCAGAGCAACTCAGATATTTTCCACTGAAATGAAAGTGATTAGCAGATGAAGCTTTGCACAGTCTAAAATAGTCTACGACAATTTCTTTTTCTTCATGAATCTTGTTTATGGTTTCTTTTCACAGCACTGCATCTCAAGAAAAGAGCTGAAACGAGGAGCACCAGTTTCAAAGTCCTTGTGTACGTGTCTGAATTCACACGATGACCTATGTGTGTGTGTGTGAATGTGTTTAAGTCATTTAGGAGGTCCAGCGCCACCAGGCAACCTTCATGCGGTCCCAGACGGCATCGAAAGAGTCAAATGCAGGGCGCACATCCAGGATGGAGAACTGGTAGGTTTCTTTGTCGATTTCACCATCGTAGTAGTCAATGACGTAGCGCACCTCCTTCCCACATCGGTCAACGATCCAGTCATGGCGGTCAAAAGGCAGCTCATATCTAATAAGGAGAAGCATCAGACAAATGATATAACTGAAATGAAAGCAGCGTTGGACAATTGTGCACATTGGAGGCCCTCAGCACCAGCGAGGAATGACTGGACTTATTACATGGTGAGGTTGAGATCTTTTTTCCTCAGATTGTTCATTCACACCACAGAACAGTGAAGCTGCAAGCTTAAAGGTGACTCTTATCATCTTTGTAAAAGAACACGACCCATACACATAACACAAATTAACTGCATTTCTGAGTTGATCGTCTCAGCTCTCAACTCAAATTCAGGCAGACAAAGTGTGAGGGAGCTCACCCCATCCAGTGGCGGACGCGAGCCCTGGGTGAGTACTCTTTGGCTTTACCACCAAACCGCTTCAAGGTCGGCCCGCATGGACATTCACTGCAAGAAAACACGAGATAAAACAATCATCAATTAACTGTCAATGCTTTGATTTACGGACAGATCATGTAAAGCACATAGATCGTACATTTATCTTCAAATGGTCAGAAATAGGGCTGGGCGATAAAATTGATAGCGATATGTCAAAATGCATTCGATAAAACATTCGATAATTTTTTTTTCTTCGTCGGAAGAAACCTGAAGTTGCGAAGCGAGGTTGGTTGCATGAACAAAGGCTCTCGCTCTCAGGTAACCGAGCAACGTAGGGAGTAATCGCTAATCAGTGAGAGAGACATGCTAACACGCCAATCATGTAACAGTATCAAGTTCGGTTGCGTTATCTCGTTGTCTTGTGTTTGATGCTTCGCGAGGAGTGAGATGAGAAATAGAAAGTCAGCGCTGCAGCGAGCGAAGAAATTGTCGATAAAACAGGGAAAGTCAGCTCGCCAGTATGGCAGTTTTTTGGATTTTATAAGTCGGACCGTAGTCAGACCAATGTGGTCTGTAACTTATGCAAGACTGTCGTCCCCACCAAGACCAGTAACACCACAAACTTATTCAACCACCTTAGCCGCGCTCACTCTTTGGAGTGCAGCCACATTCGCCAACGTCTACCAACCACAGCACCACCGCACAAGCAGCAGACCACCATGCAGAGGTATCTGCTTCAGTGCCTGATGACAAATCATCTAAAAGGCACGAAGACGTAACGGAGGCAGCGGCATATCATATAGCTAAAGACATGCTTCACTGAGCACTGAGGAGAAGCCAGGTTATAAACATCTCTTACACGTGATTTATTTATTTATTTATTTTTATTTAAACACACTTGCAATAAAAATAGAATTGAATAGTTCATGTATGTTTAGAGTAAGAAGAGTGACTAAAGTTGTTCATATGTCTAGGCTGGTTTTATAGTTCAGTCAGTGTTACTGTACTGTCTATCATGTTTGTTTGTTTGTTTGTTTGTATGTTACAGATGTCAAGTCTACCTCAGTTTCTGCTATGCTTACAAAACACTGCACATATCTGAAAACATTTTATTCAGCAGACGGTGAATCAGCTTGTGAACTTCCTGCACTAAACCTGCAGAAAAAAAGTTCTCAGGTTTCTCTCTGTTTACATTTTCACTTTTTTTTTTTTTTTTTACATTTATTATTTGAGTGTTTTCCATGGTTGTGTTGACATTTCCTTTCCTTTCTGCCTTGATAGCTGAAGGGATTATAATCAGAGGAAGGTTACATTTAAAATAAAAATGTTTAAAGTGAATGTATTTTTCTCTTGGTCCTTATTTTAAATAGGTCATAAAAAATATCAATAATTATCGATATCGACCGATGTAAAACACTTATATCGTGATAGAGTTTTCAGCCATATCGCCCAGCCCTAGTCAGAAAGTGAAAAAAGCTGCAGCTTTCTTCTGGACGCTCATTCTACAGTTTCTTAACTCACGTTGCATGCATGGCCTCCCATTTCAGGATCTCCTGCCAGGCCTGCTCGTTGTTCTTGTTGTGGATTTTGATGATGTTGGTCATATCGTGAGAAGAGAGGTCGTCATCACGCCAGCGCCACCTGCAGCACAAACAAGACTGAACATTAAAACAGATGAAGAGTCTCAAACAACTGACCCAGTGTCTTGACAGCCTCAACACTGTTCTCTCCTCCCATCGAAATAAGTGTGATTCATTAAAACTAATCATTGAAGCTCATGTAGACAATCATACTGCAAGCCATCATGCTGGACATCAACTGTAGAGCAAGATTTCTCCCACTTTGTCAAGATTAACAGCTAACCCGCAAGCTAACAATGAATGTTATGTGGTCAGTACAAGCAGCTAAACACTGTGGTGTGTTTTAAAGTTTACAAGCATAATGCTGCGTGGTGTTAGCTAACTACGTACGTGGTCCCTGTGAGATCCCAACATTATCTGTGAGATATTAACAATTATCCACCCAGAAAAAGCTGATATGTCCCTGAATAACAGAATTTGACCTTTCTGTCAGCTGCAGTTTGTCGTTTATCGAGTGAGAAGAGATGAGCAATCTCGCCTTGAGAAGTTTCTCATCAGTGTAGTTTAACTTATTCTTGTGACTGCGCTTATGACCTCATGCTCATAGTTGCACAGGTGTAAGCATGAATTAAAGAAGATTATGGCAGATGAGCTGCTGTTTTCTTCTGCTTCCATTCTGCACTGAAAACATACCAAACTGTATTTTCTTATACAGTATATGTGGAGACCATAATGTTAAATGTATGCTTTCCTCTCCTTTACCCAACAACTACATGTACATTAATATGATCGACACATAAGCTGGCATGTTGATACTACTTGTTTCCCCCCAGTTAGTGGCTAAAAATTCTGTTTATTAGGGGATGCTACACACTGGAAAACCCAAATAACTGACCCTGGACTGACCCTTTCCGCAGCATGGCGTTCCAGAACATCTGCTCAGATGGGTAAACCCAGTTCTTCTCTGTGCTGTGACGGGGAATGGTGGACTCCTCTCTGGCGACGGACAGGGAGAAGGGCTGGTCTGGAGCAGGAACTTGGTTTGGAGGAGGCATCTGTACACACACAGGAAGCAAAGAAACAACACACACTTTAGCTTGTAAGAAATGTGGCAATCAAGAGTTCATTTGTGGTGTTTATGACAATGTGAAAACCAGACTTAAACAAAGTACAACAGAGTTGAAAGAAACAGAACTCTTCCATGAGAAAACACATTAACTCTACAAGTAAGAGTTAAAATAAGGTATGGGCATGATTACCTCTTGGCTAACAGACACGTTTGTCCATTTAAAGACAGCAACATTTAAGAATGCGAAGCAAAGGTATTTAAACCTAATTGAGTTTTAATATTGCCATATTATGAATTTATCTAAAAGTTGCAAAAACATCAATCTTAATGAAATGTCCAGCTTATTATGCATCTCAAGAGCAGAGCTAATGGCAGTCATTTAAACCCAGTTTAAAGCAGTTTTAGCTTGCCCACTGTTGCCTGTTTCAGTCTTACTAATTCCTACAAACATCTCTGTTCTTTACATTCTGAATGTCATCCATAACTTTCACAATGAAGTTCGTTTCTTGCTTGGCTTTCATGCTTTCACCCTCTTCCCCATCCACTCATCACCCACTTCTTCTTGTCCTACAATAAAGTGGTGCAGGTACCATATTTGCTGGGTCAATGTCACTATTCGCTCCAGCTGCAGCTCTCATTGGACACTCCACAAAATCATAGGCCCTGTCCTGGTGAGCTGGACCTCCTTCTGCTTGATGCATTGGACATTCTGGCGGAGGAGACACTGCAGGGAACAAGAGCACCGCACTGAGTCATGGTGGGTCCAAAACCCTCGGCATCACTAACAAATAAGTTTCAATAAAGTCAACAATACAACATGAACTTTGAACGATGCAGTGTAGTTGAGAAAAGAAAATCTGCTAAACTGAATCTAACGGGCCTGCATGGCACTGATATTTAAACGAATACCTTTTACAGGCTGAGCTTGATGCATGGGACACTCCGAAGGTGGAGACACTAAGAAAGGCAAATACAGACAAATTACAACATGCTAGCATAATTTTAGCAGCCGTTCTTAAAAAGGTACAATATAACATAGCAACATATAACGATCTGATCTGAGAGTAGGTAACAGCCTCATCCCTCCCGCAGCAGTACCTTTGACAGGCTGTGCCTCTTGATGCATGGGGCAGCCCTGAGGAGGGGCAGCCATCATGGCCTCTGCCCTGACTGACGGAGCAGCAGGTGTGGACAAAGAGGCTCCCATCCTGTTTCGTCTGATGTGGAAACAAACACACGGTATTGAGTTATCAGTATACTTAATGTCAGACGTACTGGAGTGGCTCACTGGTTGTAACCACTGGAGCTAAGAGTTGACCCCAGTATAGTAACTGAACGTAGTCTGCAGCACTACAGATCTAAAAATGCCCAGCACTTAGAGCTGACAGCAACACAGATCAGACTCCGTGTTCTCAGTATTGACAGTAGTGGCAAGAAAATCAGAAAAGCTTGTGTGACCATAGCCCTGTATTAAATACTACTTTGGCATTATTATCTAAAATCTAACTGGACTGAACAAAGCCCAGCCCCATGTGGCCACATCAATGAAGGCAGATAAGGAAGTGGCATAAGTAAATAATGTGCTTATATATACAAACAAACCTATGAGAGCTAACTTGCATGCATCAGTCCAGTTATCTTAGCAAAGTTACCCGTTTGAACGGCGAGGAAAATGTTTGTACACCTTTCAATGGCACACGCAATTCAAAGTGCGTTACACAAGGAAAAGAGTACCGTTTAAACCGGCAACATAGCATGGCGGTAACTGACGTTATGATAAATGTACAAGTCGAAAGATTATTTTTGAAGTGAGTTCCTATGGCTAACTAAAAACCTTATTGGTAAGAATGACTGAATAGGCTGACATTGTACGCTGTCTGAACGTATCCTTGATTAACCTCACGATTACACAATTTTTTCCCAGGATGGCAACGTCATGACCCGCCCTAGTCGTTTCCTTCGTTGGCTGGGTTGGTTAGTTTTACGGTATGAGAAGTATCATTGGCTAATGATAGAGCCATACAGTCAGAGTAAGCCAATCAGAGCCAGCCTATGGCGGATCAAGCCTTCGCCATCCTAGAAAACCGGTTAACGTTAACATTAAGGCTTCAGTGCAACAGCTCCTAGCTAACTTAGAGATTTACCAAATTCCTGCTATCTCCCTAAAAAATATATCTCCGACTTATTCTGTGATTCAAACAGAGTGACAAGAATTACCTGAAACAAGGCAGTAAATCAATCTGATGATCAGGCTAGGTAGCTACTAGCATTAGCTACTCCCACTTACCAATAAGCAAAGCCAGTCAACGTAGCAGCTATGCTAACGTTAGCTGATATGTTAACTATGTCTTTGCTTTCAGATTTGTCGTCATTCTAACTTTAAAGACAAACGCAGGACGAATCCTTTAGTTTGGTCTAATCGCATAATCTACAGCCAAGCCTGAAATATTAAGACGGAGAAAAAATAACCAACTAACCTGTCTCTGAAGTCAGCTTGGATGTGTTTCTACCAGGTTACTCTCCCAATGTCAACGTGAGATTGTACGTTACGCAGAAGCAGTTGCGCAACTGTGGCTGAACATGTGCTGTACGTAACCCTACACGTCATCACGCTGAAATGAATTGAATAACGTAATCATTTAGTGGTACATAACATATCGGTGATCAGCTATACGTAGGGATAGACACATTGCCCACACATTGCAAAGTACACCAGCCCTACTCAACACAAAATTCTTATTAAAATTGCAAAATTACAAAAAAAATCTTTAGCAACGGCTTTATTCCAACCTAATAACATGCTGTTGTAATGAAATCATCACAGCCCAAAAACTGGATGTGCATTACGTTTTTGAATCATCGCTCTGACTCCTGTTTATACTAACAGCATATTCTTTATGTTTATATCACACTAACTATGCCTTGTGTTTCATAACACTTCTCATCCTGTAGTGGTCATGACTGGACACTAGATGGTGCCAAAATGCCACCTTACTTTTGTCACGTAATTGCTGTATATTACAGAACATTTCAAAACTCAGTGTGTTACAGGAAATACAATGACACAAAGTCATATTATGAATCAGTCACCATCTTCATTTTCACGCTACTTTTCTCCTGCCTCCTGTTCACTGAAATTCAATAAAAATAGAGAACACAAATTAAGATTTCCTAACTTCATTCTCATAAATATCTTCATTTTCCCCAAATATCTCTGCAGCAAACCTGACATCTCTGGTGTGACCTCTTAACCTGAACTTCCATGAGTCAAGTCTTACTATTTCAGCTGCACTGTTACTGCAACAGCAGAAGCAATTATTGTGTATATTACTTATTTCTATACTCATGACTATAAACTCTCACTGCTCATTTGGTATGGGCATTTGTTATCATTAGAAGAGCATGGCAGGATTTTATTTCTTTTCATCATATTTGTTCACGAGTTAACCTTATTTGACCATCTGGTAATCATTCCAGGTGTAATCTACCACTGACTAGATTAACATGCCAAGGGGCCCTAAGGTAAAAATGAACTACGGGCCCTTACTGAGCACCTCTTCCTTCAACTCTCCATTTGTGTATGTATCCTGTTACCTTCAGTACCCATCAAGAACAGTCTCATGGCAGCTCTCTGAGCTGTGAGGTCATCTTTCTGCTCTCTTTCTGTTGTTATTGTTGGTAGAGCCTTAAGGAACTAATGACTGCAAATAAAAAGTAAAAATCTTATTACTAAAATTAACAGCTATAATAATATTGTTTACATTGCCTTTACTGGATGGGGAAGGGTTATTTTTCTTCAGTGATGCATACTCCCAAACAGAACTGCAATTAATCATGTAACTACAAGACACAGTGAAATGATCAACACAGTCCATGAGTTCCATCCAATTCAGTTAACCACCTCGTTAATCTTTAATTATTGCTGTTTCAATCTTTTTTCTACTTTTATAGGAATTTTCCCAAAGCAGTAGCTATAGTGGTCCAAATGTTTGCAATGCATAGCTCTATTATGCTTTTGAGCTCTTGTGGTTGTTAACACCCACTTTGACAACAGGCTTAACATTGTGACATAACTTGGACGCCAACAGATATTGCCTTGGGTTTGGCTATATTTGATGTTTGTATGTGTAATTAATCAGAATTTTGGCTGTGCCTTGGAACGAGAACACAAACTCCAATCACAGCAGCAGCCTCGTCCAAGTCTTCTGCTAGAAAGTGGTAATACTGTTTGTTCAGAGACAATGCATGATCTTGCATTAAATTGCAGGGTTTTTAATTTTAAGATAAATGAGTGTCTGCTGTCATAAAATAGCCAACTGGTCTTTAAATTTGAATACCTCAGCTTTCAAGCAAGGAACAGAGGCCTCTCCCTCTCCTTTAGGACTGACTGAACATGTTAATCACAGACCAACTCACTGAAACCATCCGGACTGCAATTAATGAAAAGTATGTGAAACTTTATGCCTCTCTCATTGATTAAACCCTGGCTTTTCACACAGGTTACTTCACTGATGTCGAGGCGGAAGAGTTTCCTAATTTCTTCCAGACACCCAAGCACATATACAAAACACACACAGCAAATCAGTGCCGGGGGTTGTAGATGTAGAGCTCATTAAATGTATTTGTGAATGTGTATTCTCAAGGTTCCACGTGTGATTGTGATTTCCCCACAGCTGTGTAACATATTACTATGATGTTATTGTAGTAAAGGTTTTATAATTAGCCTCAGCCCACATAAATACAGTGTTCACACACACACACACACACACACACACACACACACACACACACACACACACACACACACACACATCTGCCGGCTGCTTATGTGTTGCCCCATTTGAATGACTTCTCTGAGGGAAACAAGCAGTTTTTTAAACTACTGTAAGTCAAATGAACCTAATCGCACCTGTTACAGGACAGATGACAAACAGAACTGAAGAGTTGGTGATAATTTATATTACACAGTTATTAAATCCATTTACCATATAGAAGTATGGATTAGTGGGCCTTAGAAAATGTTAAATGTTTGACTACAAGAGACAGTCAGGTTGTTTGCTAGTTCGACATTTTTGTCCTCACCCTTGCCGTCAGCCTTTCCGGAGTTCACAGGTTGCATAATGTCACCAGATCAGGTGTATTTGGGAAATGTTATGAACCAATCTGTAAACACTGTTATTTAGTTCAAGTTCAACAGGCCTCTCGTTGGCCTGCAGAGACTTTGTTTCTGCATGGCTTTGTACTCCTGATTAAATCCAGTGCATCCACAGCTGGGACTGAAATGATGATGAATGTGTTATTTTCAGCTTGCTGCTTTTGAGATGTTTCTTTCACTCAGTCTGTCTTTTTATCTGTTTTTGTTTCCCCTCACTCTGACTTTGATCAGGCACATGAGGGGACAAGCACGTCTGTTTCTCCTGGAGAAACTCAACTGGAGCCTGTATTTACATAGACAGGCCCTTCAGGGGGGCTCTGGAATACTGTAGGGCCACAGTGACCTGCAGTATCTGAACATTTTTAGAGAGAGAATGCCAGACAGGCCAACATCAGCAGGCAACATGTTTAAATCAAACATCAGGGAAGTAAAATTCATTCATGGTTTTGCAAAATCACAAGTAATTGTGCACATGTTTGGCTACTCAGTAGCTCTTTTTGGCCATGTCTATTACTCTTAAGTTACATTTACATTACATTTGCCCCCAAATAATTCTGGCACATATGATTTCTGTTATTTTCTGTCTCAATGTTAAAATCAGAACTTATTGACAATGCCATTTCAAATCCCCACAGGTCATCTGTGTGTTCCTGTACGCTGTGACTGCTTGCACCTGGCTGAAGAGAAGCAGAGTAAGTCACTGGCAATGCTTATTCCAGCGTAGTGCTGATGACTTGATCAATGCAAGCTATGTGTGTGATCCAGAGCTATGCTGCATACCAAATGGATATTTATCCCCCAGGCCAGTTTTGGTTGAATTTGCACATTAGAAGGTATATTTCAATGAAGTCAGGTTTCAGACATTTCACTGCCCAGTTTAGTTTGGGTGAAACGATCATTGGCTCATTTTCAGAAGTCTGTTTTTTTATAACATTGTGTATAATCGAGACAGTAGATGGTCATGGTTCATGAAATTCCATCATAAGCTCATCGATTCATTATCACCAGGCCCTTCGAATAAGCTTTACAAAGAGGAAGTGTTTGATGGACTGTAGACCCTGGCTATCCAAATATTTATTGAGCGTGTAATAAAAATTGTTCAGTTTATTTATTTATATATTTCATTTATTGATTTATTTCGTTTTTGCTTTCTCTGCCTTACATGTTATCAGGGGACAGAACTTGAGATTCCATTAACAATTCTCCTAAAGGTTTTGCATTATGTCTTGCGTGAATATTGTGTTGCTCTAATTCTGACTTCTTTTGCTCAAGTAGGATCTGTTTCTGCTTCAAGGTATATGAAATTAATTATCATTTATTTTGTATGCTTTAGCACTGGTCCATATCAAGATGGAAGTACTGGCAGCTATGGGTGTGGTTTGGGTGTGTCAGTGGTGATGGGGCAACAATGGCCGCTCCTTAAGAGGTTAGCATAGATGTTCCTATACTTTGAATGATATCAGAACTGGGGAATATTTCTTCACTGAAAGCCAAGAATGGTGCTGTAGGCAATCATAAATGATTTCGCAGATGGTTGTGTGTAACAAACCATCTGGCACATCAGGTTAAGTGTGTAGGATAGGAAATAAAATGCCAGGCTCCAAGTGTGTGCATCATTTTAGCTATCTTCTCATTGAGAAAAGCAGGAGATGAGGCAACCATGGTGAGATATTATGAAGTTGCCAATGTTTAATAATGTGTGTGAATGAATGTGTACTTTACACATGTCCACGAGATCCATTTCCTCACAGGCCTCCTTGAAACGACATGCAATACCCATTACTTTTATTCCTCCATTTGTTTTATTTTTTCCGTCCCATTTAGAATGTGTACTGTTGGCATGCTGCATCTGATTGGTGGTGAACTGAAAGGATGGCAGATATTAATCGGGGGAGGAAAAACATCTCCAAAGCTTCCTTGTTGGCAAGGTTTTGTAGCTGCCAGTTACCTCAGAGAAGCTGTTCTAGAGCGGAATGCTTATGATGAGTGACAGATGATGAGAGTGGAAGAGGGCTCAAAGGACACCTCCCACCATGTGGGGAAAATATACAGATTGTAACTGTGAGAGTGAAGTACAAACCTCACACGTTACCCAAAAAAACCCTTATTTTTAGGCATCCCCAAACCATGTGGAAAAAGGTACCGTCTTTCACATACAAGCACACAAACACAGCATCAAAAACAATTACACAGATGTCTAAAAAGGTCCAAAATATAATTGCAGCCATATAGTCATGGCTTGACCTGAAGGTGAGCCATATGCAGACAAGATTGTATCTTCTGCCTAAAACTTAATGTAAGTCTGTGTTTGCAGACTAATATTGATGTAGAATTTAAATAATAATGCACCAAGCACAGAACCTTGTGGTACCCTTTTGGTCATTACAAAGGCTATTGATTGCCACACTCTGACAGACGACAGAAGAGCAGCAAAAGTCAATCATTTTCATGAAGATTTGGAGAATGTGCAAACAGAAGAATCCAGAAGCCTCACAGAGCTCGGAGATGACTGAGAAGGAACAGACCAGACGAGTGTAGAATCCAACCCTTTCAGTAGATGCAGACAGACAGGGCATGGACGAAGACAGGTGAGGACTAGGGACCTGAGCACAAAAGACAAGAGTCAAGAAGGCAGACAAGGAAAATGACATCAAAAAATACTTAAGTGTTTTCTTCGGGAGTCATTACCACATGGATGAACTGAGTATCTGATGAAAACTGGGGTGGAGGGCTGGTGCTTATATACTGTGGCAGCAGGTGAGTCCTGATTGAAAGCTAATGCCCACAGAGAGCAGTGTTGCACATTTCAACTAGACTGAAGTTGTCATAATTTGTTCTCTGATTTTGCAACATCACGTAGTTTGTTCAAAATTTAATTTCAAATTTTAAGGAACGTGACCAAGTTACTTCCCCAGTTTCTTTGAATTGCTTTCCAGCTAACTTATCAAGTGATGCAATTTTATGCAATTGGTCCCGTCTCACTGTACTGACTCTAACTTAACCTCAATTTATGTCAAATCGTGTATGATCACAGTTTCTCCCAGGGGTTTTGTCAATTGTGATCTTATTTACAAATATGTCCTAAAATCTTTGTCAAATGTCAAATGTATGTATGTAGTATGTATGTGGTTGCTGCATCATTAAATCCAGTGAAACTTGGTTGAATGCTGAATTACAGAACTTTGTGTGTTTGTGGCCATCTGGTGTGACCGAAAATGCATTCACATTCATGTTGACAGCACACACTTTAAGCCACAGATTTTTATTGAAATGCAAACGGCACTATGGATATTTTTC
The DNA here is from genome assembly GCF_039877785.1 of Chaetodon trifascialis. NCBI lineage: Eukaryota > Metazoa > Chordata > Actinopteri > Chaetodontiformes > Chaetodontidae > Chaetodon > Chaetodon trifascialis. Next base: position 4,427,866 of record NC_092073.1, read on the forward strand.
AATGGAAAATTACAAGTTTCTGATCCGTTCTCTCTCTGCTCATCCAAACCTACCACTGACCTGAATTGAGTATAAACAAAAGAAGAATGCAGAATGAAAAAACTATTTGTCTAAATCAAGTCTTTGGGTTATTTCTGGATTAAAGTGGTCTGGCAACAGCCTCACACCACATTCTGAGTGTTGGTTCTAAATGTGATTTTTTTTTTCTGTGGTTTGGATTGTCCCAGTTTTAGCTGGAAATTACAGCTTACGTGCTGTCAGTGGAGGGCAGCCCTGAGGACCAGGGTTTGGCTGAGGAACGGTGCAGTATCACAGCAACTGTAGCGTTTACTTACGTAAGCATGACAATATGGGCACAAATGTTTACCATATTGTTGATTTAAGAGAAAGCAAAAATAAAAAAAAGATACCCACAAACCAACAGTAGAAAACTGTCAGTGTTATGGTGCAGGGATGGCTGCCATCAGAAAATGTTAAGTTGCACTCCTCGATAATTTTTTTAATAAAAAATGGATACCATGATTCTGTGTAACGTGAAAGGTGTCACTTGTGATGTCAAACTCTCAGTTCATTGTTTTGATTTTGCAGCCCACAACCTTCCTGTTTAGCTCAATCTCAGGGCCCTCATCAACCTCGTTTCCAGCAGAGGCTGCTTTCATCAAACAAGCTCTGATATATCTGCTCTGCTGCCACCCCCCAACACCAAAAGACAAAGGGACAATCACTGGTGAACCTTAAACAGTGAGCAGCTAAAGAGCCAGATATTTTTCTCAGAGACAAAAGCAAAGATAAAAGGAGAGTGAATTGGACTTAATTTGTCAGATGGACACCAACATGACTCCAAATATATTGTTTTTTACCTAAAGAAAAATGTTATTTGCAAACACAGTAGTTATACATGATGTGTATAACTGATATGTTGCTCATTCAACAAGCCAAGTAGATAAGAAGGGGACATTAGCAAGAAAACTAATATGGGTTGTTGGTCACAGTCTTAGGCTCATTTGTTTTGTCTCAGGCTGCTGTCTAGCCCTAATAACATTGCTTTTAAGGCATCACTTCAGAAACAAGAAATATATAACAGACATCCATTTTGTACCATTCACAATCTACACACTGCATTAAGTTAAAATGTTTGCCACAAAGACATGCAGCCAGCTGTATCCACCCTATTTATACAGCAGTGGGTTAAATATAGCCACATACAGAGTGGGGACTGGTAATTGTGGCCTTATAAGTGTCTTTTTATAGATGTTTTTCAAACAGAGGGTAAAGACTCTGTGGTGAGAATGTATTATTTGCTACACTGAATACATATAACAGACAGACGGCTGGTGTCATCTGTTATGATGAAGCTGAAACAGTTTTGTAGAGGTGGGAGGTACCATGCCTTGGCCCTTGAACCACATGAATGGATTATGAACACATCTACATACATTTTAGTTAGCTTGAAGGAAAGCGCAGGTTAATGTAGTTGACACAGAAGTCAAAATGCAACAAATGTTATTGTCTATTTGCGAGTGGATTTGGTGAGATCAAAGCTGCGTCTTATTTATTTATTTATTTATTTATTTATTTATTTATTTATTTATTTATTTATTTATTTATTATGCCGGTTAGTGACAGTGGAACACCATGTAAACACTATATTCGCCACATATGATATGGCAAACTATCCAGTAGCCATTTGGCCAGACTTTCCTAAGGAATGTAAATCCAGTATTCATGGGTAAACAGTGCAAGATTGCAATTATATGATCATGCCGGCTGTAATGTAAATCCATCCACAAATACACACCACTTAATTTACCTTACCAAATATGAAAAGTATAGTCTATGTTGGCATGTTTTTATATTTACTTTATTTGTAAATAGAAAAACATTAATACTGTATTTGTGACTCATGCATATGGCACACGCATAGTGTGCAGTGGTTTCTGACTTTTTGAAAACTCATGACATGGGACAAGATATGGGACAAAAGTGGTAAAGTTTACCATAGCATGGTTTTTGGGATAAATATATTCTAGTAGCAGGTGTGCTAGGAGGGCATGAGTCATAACCGCCTCTTTAGCTTTAAAGTCAGTACAGCATGTGCCACAGTGCTCTGGCATGTTGACGATGGATGGAACTGACCAGAGTGAACCTGGCGCATGAGCTTCTTCTACACACTCTCCACTGCTGAATATACAGCACATCAAACTTAATTCCCCTCAGAGGGGACAACACATTTTCTTACTTTGTTAGGGTGCTTTTAATAGACACATTGCTTGGCCTAAGAAATAGAAAGAGGCAGTTAAAAACCAAATATATTGTGACAACATATGAGGTCCATCCATCAGACGGTCTATCATAAATATATAAAGGATCCCGCTGCCTCCACTGTCCCAACCTCATCTGTCACAGTGCAAACTGCAGCTCTATGACAGATGACCATTGTTCACACCACAGCCACACACAAACCGCCAAACAGAACACAGTATGGATGGAGTGTTTTTCTTGCTTTTCCTTTACAGAGGAGTCAAATGCCAAACTATTGTTTACCAAAAAGACCTCATACACTTCTGAACTGCTTTGGTAAACAAAGGATACAAACAAGTAGAGCAGAAAAGCTGACAATACATTTTTCTTTACTCTACTACAAGTAGACACTTGCTGCAAATTGGACACATCACATAAAAAAACAACATAAAACAATTCCAAAACAATTTTCATTGTAATGCACCTCTGGAAGAGCCTTCTGGAGAAGTCGTGAATTTAATGCATTTTGACAGCCCACCCATGAAAAAACGTCCCTGCTTGGAAATAGTCTTTTCTGATTCCATATTTTAAAAAATGCTACTGCAAACATCTTTGCTTTGCAGCTTCAGTTTTTGTTGTTTACAAAGGACAACATGAGGAGCGAATTTAAAATAGAAGTCCATAATGAATAGGTGAACCAGAAATGTCTCAACTGAGGGACCTGAATATCCCAGACACTGCTGAGAGAAATGAAAACAAGATTAAGATTCTACAGCCCCATTAGCAGCCCTGTGAGGGTGTACGTTAGCTAAATGCTAATACTAGCATGGCAACATGTTGTGAGCAACAATGACAGTATGCTGATTTTTGGTGAGCATATTGTTTACCATGTTCACCATCTTACATTTGCTGATTAGCACTAAATACAAAGTATAGCTGAGGTTGACGGGAATGTCATTAGTTTTGCATGGATTTGGTTTTAAACTAAATTGTTGGGCATATTAAAATTTTGACCTGATAATCTACAGTAGATGAAAATCCAGAGGATCGCCAAAGTCATCACAATTCATTCTGAGGGAATCATAAATGTTTAATGGTAATCCATCCAATAGTCATTGATATATTTCAGTTGGAACCGAAGCTGTGGAATGACCGACTGACTGAGAGATAAATTGCCATTCATAGAGTCATGCCAGTAGCATGGCTAAAAAACTAAAACAAATCAAGGACCATAACACTAGAGGTGTCTCAGACTGGTGGACTGGCACATGCTATGACCACTAGGACAAGCTGCTGAGCCTTAGACCGGCCTTCTGTGGCACAGCAGTAACAAAAGATTCACCTGCTGCTTTTTCAGAAGGCATGGCAGATGACACAGATCCCACACAGAGAAGGTGACACAGTTGGTCGAACGTAAACAGCTCTTTAAATTGCATACATACAGCCTGCATGCAGTTGGTTACATGCTATGTGGTAGATGCTGGTGTCAAGAAAACTGTGTTGAAGTGAAAGGGAAAAAACACAACTTTGCTCCAGAAATACCATATCAATGACGTTTTTTCACCAGACATTACAGTGTCATTTGTTAGGCACATGGTCAACATGACTCTTGACCATAAACAAACAAGCAACAGGCTATTGGATGACTGGGGACACCACTAGCTCCAGCTCTTGTATTCATTACTGATGTATTGCACAATAGTTGAGAATTCCATGCAGTTTGCACTCTGTAAATAGAAAAAAGCAGTGGACAGCGTCACCTCGATATGAATGAAGTCCATGTGCACGTACATACATATGTGCTGCCCACATTTCTGTTTTAGCAGCACGCACATGTAAGGAGGTTTTTATTAAGCATGCATACCACACACATTCACACACATATTAGCAGATGTGGGCCTCAGCACATTCAATCCTTCTACATGATGTTCAGTATGCTGTCTTTGTTTTGTTGCAGAGGATGTCTTAACTTGCAGAGAATAGCAGGAGCTTCAGTTGGGCTAAACACATTGGGATTAAAGGGGTGAACAGTGCAGGTCAACAGGTGGAGCCGCATCAGAGAAATTAATGCAACACAAGAAAGGTTTTACCCCTTTATAATTTGAACAACTACTTGGCTGGCTTACCAAAAAAGTAAAGTCAAACAAAACTGAGCTGGCTGGCTACCAAGCAAAAACAATACACAGGAGAGGCAACAGAAAGATACGAATATACGATAGATTCGATAATTCCTAATTGTACAGTTTACAGCCAGACTGACCAATCTAGACTTGGCCATTCTGTGATCCACTGATCAATAGAGGAAAGGAAATGTCATCTTTTTTGGGGAACCAGAGACACTGTGTTGAGGCTGTATGAAACTGAGGCTGCCGTCATTAAAAAGTGAAGCTAAAGGTGTTTCATCCATTCAGGGATCCCTGCAGATGTCACAGAGTGGTGCATCACAATGCTATTTGCATGAAAGAATGGAACTGACAGGAGTTAACACAATTTGCACCAGGCTCCAGCTAAGGTTCTGATAGGGAGTAACAACAATAACGTCCCCAACAGCAGTATCAGAATCTTCTCCGAATAGTAGCACGCAAACTTCTGCGTTTCTGCTGCTGTGCCTAAGCCTGGAGAGCCCCTTCCACTGGAGGATGTACTCCCAACATTGACTTACCATATGTAGACTTAAAAATTGTGGTGCATATCATGGTGCACAGAGGCTGTGGTCACCTTGAATTCATGTCAGTAAGAATAGATCCTGGAGTGACCAGTTTTCATCATGGAATAAAGAGACCAAAACCAAACCAAACAGTCCACACAAACATCTCAAACCACTGCTGCAGCACAATCCACTTTTCACTCCCAGTCTCAGCATGCTCCAGTCATTGTTCTACCAGAATTTGCCTGATTACATTGTTTTTTATGATGCACGTCAGTTTGAACCTTCTGTCTATCTGTCTTCTGATGTGTAAAATGAATTTATATACCAAATAATTTATGAATCATTTGTCTTAACTCCATTTTGTAAATAATAACTTGAGAAAAATGGGTTTGGATGGAGGGCAGCATGGTGGCGCAGCACAGTGGCGCAGCAGGTAGTGCGCGTGCCTCACAGCAAGAAGGACGCTGGTTCGATCCCCAGGTCGGGCCTTTCTGTGTGAAGTTTGCATGTTCTTCCCGTGCATGCATGGGTTCTCTCCGGGTACCCTGGCTTCCTCCCTCAGACCAAAAACATGCTCATTAGGTTAATTGGTGACTCTAAATTGTCTTTAGGTGTGAGTGTGAGCGTGAATGGTTGTTCGTCTGTATATGTTGCCCTGCAATCGACTGGTGACCGGTTCAGGGTGTACCCCGCCTCTCGCCCAATGACAGCTGGGATAGGCTCCAGCCCCCCTGCAACCCCGAAAGGGATCGTCGGTATAGACAATGGAAGGATGGATGGGTCCGGATGGGCTTAATCTCTCTTTAGGAATATGATCTTTTTTGAAGATCTAGATTTTTGGAAAATTGCTGTCTGACTGACTGCATTAGACTGAATTATTATTTCAGCTGATTGCATTTCGCAGACACACAATAAAGACAGAAACAAGCAAGCTGGAACATTACAAACAGAGCCAGATTTTATTTGTGTCTGTGTTTTTTCTTTGGGATCAGCTAATTGTCAGCTGAAAAGGCACACAAACAGGGTCGGCCAGTTGTGTTTCTGTTCTCAGTTAATTTAAAATGTGGTTTGAATTTTTTCATGGCTTTCATTCGATGTGGTGTTTTCAGCCCAGCCTGGTAAAAAACAAGAAATAGAGACCCAGAAGAACATGACAGGCTTAATATTATAACCGGGCATCATCAATATGTTCTTTTGAAGCCTGTTGAGGCCCCAAAATCATGTCGTAGAATTAATATTTGGCAGCCTGTTCACCATTGAATATGATTATAACACCATCAACACAGCCACGCATCCTTGTTTGTCCAATACATTTGAATGAAGGCGTGAGGTCCCCTCTGATCACAGCTGATGGAAACCACCTCTCTTGAAACTCAAAATTATTATTCACCAGATTTTTCATCTGAGTAGCAAACATAATTCTTATTTTTTCTCTTTGTGATTATTTGAAAATGAAATGGTATTAAGATTGAAGTGAAAGTATGTCCTAGAGTGGCTGTATGTGTCTACATGTCTGCCAGCACACACTGCCGTGGTTGCAGTGTATAGCTTCAAAGAAGAAAAAATGAATGAATGAATAAATACTGTCATCTGATTTGGCCCAGGAAACACGTCCCAGATACCAAGACATCAGGAAATGTAAACACCCTCATCAGCAGCCTACAGCAGAGCTTCTTAACCTCAGGGCTGCAATGGCATGTTGGGTTACTTCAGATGTAGGTGGGAAGTTTGCAAGATAAAATGTTTACAGTGCTGTGACAACTTGACAACACTAATTGCTGGAGTCATTTGAGCTGTAGAAATGGGGTCCTGGGTCAGATGGCTTTGAGAAAGGCTTGCAGGGAAGAAGCCCATTTGAGAAATTGGTGGCTTTGGCACCAGATTGTGTTAAACAGAAGTTAATAATTCATAAGCTAATTATGGAATATAGTACTGCCTTGCAAGAAAAAAGACATACATTTATCATGTCATGCAAAGCACATTTTACATTTAATCACATATTCAGCATATCTTAGAAATCCATCCATCCATCCATCCATCCATTTTCTATGCCGCTTATCCCTTTCGGGGTCGCGGGGGAGCCGGAGCCTATCCTGGCTGTCAACGGGCAAGAGGCGGGGTACATCCTGGACCGGTCGCCAGCCAATCGCAGGGCACATACACACAACCATTCACACTCACACTCACACCTAGGGGCAATTTAGAGTCACCAATCAGCCTAATGAGCATGTTTTTGGTCTGAGGGAGGAAGCCGGAGTGCCCGGAGAGAACCCACGCATGCACGGGAAGAACATGCAAACTTCACACAGAAAGGCCCGACCCGGGGATCGAACCAGCGACCTTCTTGCTGTGAGGCACGCGCACTACCTGCTGCGCCACCGTGCAACCCATCTTAGAAATCATGTGTGAAAACATCAAAGTGATATTTATTATCATGAGTGCAACACACACGTGATATTACACATGAAGAAGTCAAATACAGACTCACCTGTGAAACGGCATTTGTCATGTGATGAATTCACATATACATACATAAATACATGGACGTTACATGAAATGTACTATTTCACAATGTATTTCTCACACATGACCTCAGAATTTCTAAATCTAAGTTATGGACTTGTGCCCTTGCCAATAAGTTGGGTCATCCCTGTGTTAGCGATGGATAGAGAATAGCTAAATGGTTTCTGCTATCACCTCACTTCTTAAATAAACTGCAAAACAAACCGAAGAAAGAGAGGATTATTCTGAGGGGCTTGAAAGTTCTTTTTACTGATATTTCAATGTGTATATGTATGAATATTTTAATTAGTGAGTTGCTATGTGAGTGATGATGCAATTTGATCCAATTTGTTCTCAGGTGTCTCTTGTAAAAGAGACTTTGATCTCATTGACATCTAAATGTGCTGCATTTACACAACAGGTAAGCACGTATTTATCTGAAAATATTTTAGATTTTTAGTTTTATTTTCCAAAGATTACAGAAAATTATAATTCAACAGTGCATGGAGGGAAGGAAATCCCCAACACTTCATCATGTCACTTACAGATGTCTGCCTATAATTATGATAGTGCCAGATAGCTATAAAAGCTTCAGCCGGAAACATTTGTCTTATCACTGCACTGTACTTCTTTTACTTAAATCTTTTACCTTAGAAGCAGAAGCATATACTCATAAAACAGACAGAGAAACATTATATTCATTCGAGTGTCATTCAAATCAGCAGCAGCAGTCATGTGTCGCCTGGGAAGCACAGAAGAGAAAAACACATTAATCCACGCTCCCAAATAAGACCAGGAAGAGGAAGTTGGAGCACATGTGAATAGACCTCAACTCATTCCAGTATCAGATGAAATGAGACTCAGTCAGAGTTCTGCCTCATTTACTGGCATCCTGGAACCAAAAAGTACAGAGGCCATATTATGGTCTGTGGGCGGCCTTTACCTATGTTTGTGTGTGCAAGTGTTTTTTTCACTACTGTACGTGGCACTCCGAGCACATTTGGTTCACATATGGCCTCAAGGTGTACTCCACCCTGACCCCCCCTCCGACACACGCAAGCTGTACCCACACACATTTCCTGTGATTACTCTGAGGAGCTTGAAGTAAAGGTGACAGTCACAGTCAAGAACTGCAAGCTTTTACTGTATTAACCCTTTCAGCACAAAAATTAACCCATGCTAGCTAGAAATTTTGCAATTAGGTGTTGAAAAATACTGAGTTCCCAAATACAGAGAAAACAAATGATTGAATATTAGACTTAGCCATAATAACTTTATATGATGTTATATATCAGAGTGTGACTTTTTCATCTGGTTGTGAAGTTCATCTGCTCCTGGTGGCCAAACAAATGGAGGATTGCAGCTTTAAAGCAGCAATATTATACATACATATATTTAGAGAGAAGCTTGGAATTTGACACTGAAATATTACATCATATAAAGTTGCTAAACTGAACTGCATCTGTTCAGTCCAGTTAACACGCGTTTAGAAAAGCCACCAGGTTTTCACCTCTTTGCCCAAGAATTGAAGAATTCTCCAGGGTCGTGTGCAGGATGAAGAGCAACACAGAATTACTACAAAGCAGCTAACAAATGGACTACATCAGAATGTAAAAAATCACAATATTCATTTTTCAGACCTGATATGCAGAAGAGATGGCTGTGCTAGGAAGCCGTGCTCACCAGAAAAATGGCCGTGTAGGTCGACTGTGCAAGTACATTATTGTGATGCATATTTACGTTTATTGTTAGGCAGCGACCTCTATTGGCCATAGTAATTATGACGAGAGCAAAGGGGGAAGTCAGGTGGTGTAGTATAAAAATGCAAGAAAGTCTGCTTTTGGAGGAAGGTTGGGTGAATAGATGGATCAAAGAAACACAGGACTTTTACTCAGGAGACTGCTGTTCATGTCCAGTGGGAGTCACCATTGACCCATCGTAAGTTACTTTAGTTACATGACATACAGTAAAAAACTTCTTTTAACAAGTTATCTTTTCTAAACCTTTTTCTAAACCAAGTAGTTTTGTTGACTAAATCTAATCACGTAGTTTTTGTGCCTAAACCATAAGCAATGTTAACAATGCGAGGACGAAGGTCCAGTACAAAAAGGTCTTTCTTCACGCAGGCTTGGCACTAGTCACTTCCTTCATGTTGTCTTCAGTGTAAACACTCTCCGCTGGAGAAAACCCAAGCAGATCATGCTGGCCAGATGCACGTTGCACTGAAGAAAATCAAACAACAACCAACCAAAACAATGAGCCGAAAGACATCAAAAAGCTTCACAGAGCTGCAGAGCTGGGTGAGTCCCTATGTGTGACACCCTTCACGTTACACTTCGTCTTTGGACTCATTAACATATTCATTGAAAGACATTCATTGTCGTCCGTGACGTAGCTATTACTGGAGAATTTTCCCACGTTTCCATTTTAATGAGAACATTTGTTCTTCATAATTCTAAAAATACAACATGAACACACACACACACACACACACACACACACACACACACACACACACACACACACACACTCAGATGACAGTCTTGGCTCTATAGCTGGTCACAGGTGGCTCATGTTGTTTTCATTCAATGGATTTTGAGTCATGCCCTATATCAGCCATGTCAAACCCAGCACCTGGAAACCAAGCAAGCAGCTCAGTAGTAAAGGGCGACTTACTGCGTAACCATAGCAAACCATATGTTCCTGTTCCCATCCATCATGACTGACACCAAAACACTCACACTGACGGAGTCTCGTCTTCTCTCTTTCTCTGACACACACACTTTCCAATGCAAGGCACCCTTTAGGTTTGTGTGTGTGTGTGTGTGCGTGCGTGCGTGCGTGCGTGCGTGCGTCTGTCTGTCTGTCCGTCTGTCTGTCTGTGCCACTTCAACCATAGAGCTAGTATGAATAGTGTACATGAAATTCTTGTGTGAACTTGACAGATGTTGTTTGCTTTGGGAAATGTTACCATTCACACCTTCTGTGTGTGTGTGTGTGTGTGTGTGTGTGTGTGTGTGTGTGTGTGTGTGTGTGTGTGTGTGTGTGTGTGTGTGTGTGGTGTGTCTGTGTGTGTGTGTTTCCACATACTGACAGGTGGTGAAAAGCCATGCAACGCTGCCTGAGGGACATAGACAAAACATATCTGAGGTCGTCAGCACACACACAGCTGTACTTTTAACCACCTTGGTTACTGCATAGTAGGGGCGAATAGAAACCCCACACACAACACGTCACATGGAGCATCTCTGTTGTAAAGGCAGAGAATGAGGCTTCACTATAGCTCAATAAGCCTTCTCTCATCAACATATGGGATGGCACCAAAGTGTTTTGTTTTTTTAATCCATTACAAAGAGCACTAATAGAGGCCTCTCAGCTGATGGACACACCCTCTAGAGGTCATACTGGAGATCATAGTTAAATGCTGTTTCTGATTGAATGTAGTTTATTTTATGAGGATGCTTTTGTAAGGAATGGTAAGACTGTAGAAAAACAAGGATCATGTGTGACATCACACAACAGTTTTTGATGGGAACTCCACAAAACAATTGCAACAAAGACACACACTGAAGTGAAGTCAGCTAACGAGGATGTGTTTATTGTGTATCTAAAAAATCTGTATATATCTAGTATCTAGTAGTGTATCTCCCAAAAAGTCCTCCAAAACGTGTCATTTGTAACTGAGATGTAACATGATGTAACTGAGTTCCAGCTTTCTAAATTACCTCCAATGCATCTATGGTATTTCTGTGCTATAATTCCATATTACTTCTTAGCTAATTTACTGTATGTAGTTGCAGGAGGATCCTAGTTTATCTGTGATACATTTTAATTCGACTGATTTATCATAGAGGAACAAACAGCCAACATCTCATCCTTTCTGTGAATTATTTATGAAGTGATGGTGTGAGTGAGCAGCTTCAGTCCAAATCAGCACATCTCAGACGTGATGAACCCCGTCCAGCTAATGTATCATGTTCTTCATTTCAAAGGCATACATCAACGACTGGATCCCATGTACATTTCAATAAAAGGCAGATATCGGCTTCATACGCTTCATTCTCCAGTTGCTCCAGAACGCTGCAGCACGTGTTCTGACAAAAACCAGGAAGCGAGATCATATTTCTCCAATACTCGCCACTTTGCACTGGCTCCCTGTAAAGTTTAGAATAGAGTTTAAAATTCTCCTCCTTACTTACAAAGCCATAAGTGGCCAGACACCTTCTTATCTTAAAGAGCTCATAGTACCTTATTGCCCTACTCGAACACTGCGTTCCCAGAATGCAGGTCTACTTATGGTTCCTAAAGTCTCAAAAAGCAGAACAGGAGCCAGAGCATTTAGCTATCAAGCTCCTCTCCTGTGGAACCATCTTCCAGTCTTTGTCCGGGAGGCAGACACTGTCTCTACATTTAAGAGTAGGCTTAAAACTTTCCTTTTTGATAAAACTTATAGTTAGGGCTGGCTCAGGCTTGTCCTGGACCAGCCCCTAGTTATGCTGCTATAGGATTAGACTGTCGGGGGACATCCAAAGATACACCGAGCTCCTCCGTCCTTCTGTCCCACTCCATCCGCACGCTCTCATGTCCTACCACCGCGTGTTACTAACTTAGCTCCTTCCCCGGAGTCTCTGTGCTTTGTCGTCTTGCAGGTTCCCATGGACAGTGGCTGAATCTGGATTGTGGATTTCAGCTGCGTCTCCTGCCTTGGCCCTGCCTGACATCCACTGAAACTGCTACTGCTGTTATTACATCCACTGTCACTGTTACTGTGACTGCATGTCTGTCTCTCTGTCTCTGTCTCTGTCTCTGTCTCTGTCTCTCTCTCTCTCTCTCTCTCTGACTGCTTTTCTGTCTGTCTGTCTGTCTGTCTGTCTGTCTGTCTGTCTGTCTGTCTGTCTGTCTGTCTGTCTGTCTGTCTGTCTGTCTGTCTCACTCTCCCTCTCTTGCTCTTCCTCTCTCACCCAACCGGTCGAGGCAGATGGCCGCCCACCCAGAGTCTGGTTCTGCTCGAGGTTTCTGCCTGTTAAAAGGAAGTTTTTCCTCGCCACTGTCACCAAGTGCTTGCTCATGGGGGAATTGTTGGTTTCTTTGTAGATAAAAGAGCTTGGTCTGTACCAGCTCTATATGGAAAGTGTCCTGAGACAACTTCTGTTGTGATTTGGCGCTATACAAATAAAATTGAATTGAATACGCACACACTCCCAGATAGACATTTGTAAAGCTGTGCAATAACTGAAATGAAACATCTGGTTAGCGGAGAGAAAGAGAGAGAGACCTAATGGAAAACAACAACACTAATTTATCATGGTGTCTAACTACATCTGCCTCGACAATGGAGCTTTATGCTGAAGTTGGGACCCAGTTGGCCAGTCAGCGATGGATGGAGCCTCAGGCCTCAGGGTTTGTACTGTATGTCTGACTGCAAACAAGAGACTCTCTCATCAACGGACACTTTATTCTTCCAGACTGCTGCTCAGTGAGCTGCCGTGGGAAGACGAGGGCGTGCGCTCGTACACTCCTTCTAGCGATTTTTAAATCAGTGAGAAATAGAAAATATTGACAGATAAATACAGTGCCCCACCTTACATATAATGCACCAACTGAAGAGCTCGCTGCACAGGAACTGAATTGAAATATACAAAGCGCATAACCAGAGGTGGTGAGAACAAAGTGGTGGCACAGCATCAATGGAGGGGAATTCCCTTTTCAAAATAATTTCAAAACTCTTGCCAAACCTTAAAAATGTTGTGGTGCAACAATGAGATTGGGACTGCAAGCATGGATGAGCCATGTCCTCCTCTAAAAAAAACCTTAAAGCAATGATGGACTGGTAAGTTTCCATTTGAAAAGGACTCATCTGGCTGGGTGTCAGGAGAAGGTCAGGGAATTTGCCAGGGTTGCACAGAGGGGAGTCGCCTCTAGACTGCCACCAAGATACCACGATGAGGATCAGACGGGACCAGGACATGGACACACTTTACGGTGGGGTGAAAAGGCTGCTGTGATTGAGAGGGTTAGACACAATGAATCATACAAATGGGAATAACGGTGGCTAAGGGCCCAGGCCTCAACAAAATGTGGTCATGTTTTACAACAGATTAATAATGGCACACACACACACACACACACACACACACACACACACACACACACACACACACACACACACACACACACACACACACGTTTTCTTATGACTTTGACGCACATTGATTATACATTGGCCTGTAAATGCTGTCAAATCCTGCCTGACTGCACTGAAATACTGTGGCTCAATGCATCCAGTGTGGACACTGATGAAGGACACTGCAATGAGGTTAAAAGTGAAAAAATATTTCATTCTACACTAAACAAAAGTTTATGTTTTATTGGTGACTTCAGAATTAGTGCAATTAAGCTACTTTATTATATGCAATGGAAATAATACTGAGGAGTTGTGTTACACATACACAAATAACAACCAAATTAAATAATGTGTGATTATCAGCGTCGTTTTGGGGAGGCCTAACTGTTTAGTCTAATTACCCAGATGAATTGAGTAAATAAGTAAATGGCAGTACACATTAAAGCAAAGTAAGTGAAACAAGAACTACAAGCTATACATTTTTAGTTAATTCTGTAAAGAGTTATACCATTGCTTCAGGACAGTCATTTGACTCTTTATTTGATTACCTTTGCTCTATGGAACAGAAAAAATACTTGTAAAGTATGCACTTACATACTTTTTGAATTGGAATTATTAACTCAGTACATATGATTAAATGATCGAATAATGATGCAGCTAAACTGGCCTATTTAATTAGAACATGTCTTATTAAAAATGCATTTAGAATAACTGAAAGTTGAAGTTGTATATAGACTGATTCTTGACAAAGGTTCAGTTATAATGGCCGTGGCCGTGTCGCAGTGTCCCAGCGTTTTTGGAATCAGGTTGTATCTATTGATCCCAGATAACCTCAGTCCATCTGCATGAATAAATTATTCATTCTCCTGCTCTCTGCTGCCAGTGGGCCCTCTCTCACTATTCATGCCTGCCAACAGCATGATGTAGCCACATGGGGCCGACGTGCTGACTTCAGCTCCTGACATCCTCCTCACTCCCAACCTTTGACCTATTACAAAAGAGGATGTCTCCCTGGACAGAGATTTCCCTGCTGTTTGACGGCTGTGTGGCACAAAAAGCCGCCTGGCCCTCTTGACACAGGCATTAAGAGGAACAATGAGGGGACAGACTGGGAGGCCCCCATGGAAAACAGCATTTCCTGTTGCTGGATGGGTATAATGGCAAATCACTATATCTGTCTATCTGAATGGTTAGTTTCTCATGATGAAACTCTCAATTTTGACAAGGTATCAGATTATGAGTCATAGCAGTATCAGAAAATGAGTAGAGACCAAAGCTTTGTGGGATGATATGTAGTTGTACTGGGTATATTTATAGTATACATCAAAGGTGAAAGTCACAGAATGATGCAGGGTACATGAAGATCAACCAAATACGATGGACTTCCTTTATTTAACAAAAACAAATTTTACATCCAGGTCAAGTCACCCCTTTTGTTTCCAGAGCTTTCAGCCATATCACACAGTCTTCAGTGGTGTCATGGATGTTCAAGGATGGTTTTGGGGTAAGATGTGAATGCTGTTGTCACATGACTCAAGTTCCATTCATGGAACACATAAACGGAACTGAACAACAACAATGAAGATCATGAGATGTGGTCAAAACCTAGGGACAAAAAGACAGGAAGTGGACCTTGAGTTATGTTTTTTGTTTTTGTTTTTTTTTTTTCTTGTCAAACTACTATTATCAGAAAATAACTTTGACTTGAACTTACTACATCCTGACTAAATGAATTTAATAAAACTTTCATCATGGTCCTGTTTTGAAAGAGTGAAATTATATTTACTTCCATTGCTTAACTGGCTTCAAACATTCCTGTTTTAAGTAACCGTACCTTTATTTTATGGTGTTTTAACATTTATAATGAGCTCCATATGTCATATCGTACCCGCTACAGAGAGCACAGTGGTTCCCAACCTGGCCAACACCACAGCCCCAGCGAGGGCAGCAAGGTAAATCCAAGTTGTTAATAAACAAACAAACAAAGAAAACATATCCCTGCAACACAAATTAGATTTGATTTCAGAATGTATTCAAATATTTTTTTCACATGAATTACTGGAGATTCTTTTTCTTCAGGTTTCTATAAAGTATAAAAAAAATAACAGATAATTACTGAGCTGTGACAGGATGAGGAAAGTAGACTTATCTTTGCTCTAAGGAGTGACAAGCCACAAAGTGTGAGAACCTCTGCTCTAAAAGAAGCATTGTATCATAAACTGCTCCTATTACTGTTTTTGAAATACTAACAGCGGTGGTTAACTTCACATGACAGGACTTAATTTTACCCCACCATCTATCATTACGTCTTATGACCACTGTAGTATACATAATTAAACGCTGATGCATTATGTCATAATGCATTATAGATCTAATATGCAACGATTTAAAACATATGTTTGCATTTATTTAAATCTAGCATGTATTTAGTATCGCATGTCAGGGAAACTCCTATCTTTTATAGTTACATACAGATTACATGCAGGGGAGGTTGATACATCAACACACTGATCATGTGAAGTATGTGAAGCTGTTAAATGTTCGTGTAATGAGTCAGAGTTCCATTATTTACAGCAGCTCAGTGCCTGTGTGGTGATTCCCTGACAGCGTCTGTGGTCTAGACCTGATTCAGGAAGTCTTCAGGGCAAGTACAGTGGAGCAATGACCCCTTCTAATGAACCAGTACAACATGAACAAAGGCTGTTTTTATGTGTAACAATGACAGAATTATTTGTACTGAGTGCTTTGTCCCTGTGCATTTTTCATGGGCGTCCTCTGGTGCTGCACTTTCCAGACATGCAGGTTGTATGAAATGGAAACTTGACATTGCCTGTAGGTGCATGTGTTTTAGTGTCTGTGTTACCTCAGTGGAGTAGCGACCTGTGCAAAGTTTTTCCAAACATGTCTTTCAGTGCATACTGGGACAGATTCCAGCTCCCCTGTGAGCTGGGTCAGAGGTCATGAATTAGTGGCTAAGTTGTACTGTATGGAAATGCACCGTGTTGCTATAAGCAAGGAGACAAGTCATTGTGAGTGGTGATAAATTTACAGGATTGTACACAGTTAACATGCAGCTGCATATTTACTCAATAATGTAGCCTGTTTATTCTGTTTTAAACCCCAATCTTTATATTCTCACGTGTGGTAGTGTATCAGTATCAGAAAGATATCAGCTGACGGGTGGAGGGAGGTAAACTGACATGTTACTCCATCAGAGGAAAACGATGTTGCACCACATGTTGACGATGATGATAGCTGTCATTTTGTTAATACTGCCTCCACACTTTTAACATCTGCTATTGTCTCCGTTCACCGGTCTCGTCGTCCGTTCTGCGCATGTCCCCTGCGGTCCACACAGAAAACCGGGGGGCTGAGAGAGAGAGAGAGAGAGAGAGAGAGAGAGAGAGAGAGAGAGAGAGAGAGAGAGAGAGAGAGAGAGAGAGAGAGAGAGAGAGAGAGAGCTCACTGGGGATCCATGGAACATGTCACAGCACCAGTGTTTTCTATGTCTTCTTGTCCCATAAGATGCGTGTGTGTTTCCAGATAATCAGTTTCTTCCTCGTCGTGAACTTTTACTGCCAGCCGCTCCGAGCTCAGGGTGAGTCTGTCTCTTTATCATTTCAACTTCAGAGCTGGAAGTCAGTGTGCCCACCGCCGCCTGCTTTCATGCTTTGCTAAACTTGCTAAAGAAATGACAGAACATGGTAGAAGTCAAGCTTAAAGCCATCTGTCTTTTGAACGCTGCAGGTCGGATCTAACTTGTTGATTCCATAACAATAGGCATCCTGTTGACCCGATAGATTTCGCTCTTAATGTAGTGAGAACATCACGCCAAACTCCATTCACAAATCTTACAGTTTGACATTCCCTTGCTTATTAGGTAACCCGAACACACCACAGACCAGTTATTAAGATGTATGCAGAACCATAAAAGTTCAATGGTAAATTCGGGCAAAGAAATATCCAGCAGCCTGCCCCTCTTTCAACAAAACCTGTGCGTTTAACTGCTTCACAGCGCTAGCTACCGCCCATCACCGAGTGTCTACGTAGGTGTGAAATGGCTGTGAGAATAACGGGAAAAAACATTGGTAAAAGTTGGAATGTAATCATTACTGGTGTATTTATTGTGCGCCGAATTAAAGAGTGTATCACGTAGATTCCCCGAAACGTTTTTAGTGGTGATTTTTAGGTTCATACTTTTCCTGAAAAGCACAGCAACGATACCTAGAGTTTATCCATTATTGGAATGAACATTAGCCTGACGCTCTGTCCGTCTCGTAGAACACGACATATGGGGTTAGCATCCTGTGTAGCGTTTTCCCTGAACACCAAAACGTTTTGACTGAGCCTTTGAAGTTTCATGGACAGCTGTAGCGTGCCGCTAGTTTGTATACATTTCCCCTATTGGACTCACCCTCCTAACATTTGGCTGCTGGTGAGCTAGAATAGTTTTAAAAGTAGATTTGTTCGCCTCCTTGTGTGACAGACAGACTGACGGGCATTAGAAGGAAACAGAGCTGACATAGCGGATCAGAAAAAAGTAAAAAGGGACCGTTATCCCGACGGCAAACGTCATGACTCGTTTCAAACTTTTACTCCTCCTGGGTTATTCGCAGAGCACTTCCCTTCTAGGAATAATTCTTAAGTTATTTTACGAATTAATAGGACCCATTCTGCAATTCGTCATCCATCCCAAAGCATCAAACCCATCTTACTTCCATAACACACGTCATGTTTTAACTGGTTGGCGTGCTATTCCAGTATCAGTTTGTCTCCAAAATACAACTTCGTATATACTGACAGTCGTCGAGCACAGTTAAATTTTAATTCATTACGTTATCAGGAATTTTAGTTGGATTTCCTAGACGTCTGTAACACAAGGGTTTAGTCCTAAATCACGTTTCACTAGCAGGAGAGTAGCAAATCAAACCGCCTGTCGTTTTGAATGGAGTCTGGCTGTTAAAAGAAACAACTGCATGTAAACAAAATGTGTCTGAATGAACAGTGTGTTCGCCTTTCAGGGTCCTAATTCATTCACTGGGACTTGTGAAGGCACTTAGACAAACAGAGGTGTGTGTTAGTGCTGTAGGACAACTGGCCTTGAAATGGCTTTCACTTGTTAATTGGCTGAGTCAACATGGAGCTGCCACTTTGCACTTTGTTGCCACATGTTTGAGCCATTTGGCACAGCTTCTCCTCAAGAGACCTTCAGCTGTTGTCACTGTTTAATATCATTTCTTCCTACGTGTGTCCGAGCCTGCTCCGGCGAGAGTTTTAAGGGGCTTCATGGGAAGGGTTATTGGTCTAACATGCTGGTGGGGAGGTCTTTGATGTTCGGTCCACATGGGTGCAGGATGTGGATTTGCTCTGGCCAAATATCACTTGGTTCAATTTTTTTCCTGACACATCTGCCGGGAACATGAAAGAAACACAGCTCTTAGATCCTCATTTGGGGTGCACATTGTCTCCCTAAGGGCTGCGACAGTAATGAACGTCTTGCCATGTGGCAAAGTGATCAGCTGGTATCACCCTGAGGAAGATCACGGCTTCTTCTCCACCTTCCTCCTTCCACTCACTTTGTGTAGAAATTCCATACATACTTTTTCCTCCATCCAGTTTTGCTCAACTTCTCTCCTTTATTTCTTTCATGTTGTGATTTGGTTATGGAGGCTAGCTGTGAGAGAATGCATCTGGAACCAATTTGACTCCTCAAAGCACAAGGGGAAGAGGAGGGGAAGGAGGGACGTGAACGGCAGCCCTTTTCTTTCCATGTCCACTGTGAGCAGGCATGGGCCCGAGTCCCGCAAACCTAATTATAGTTTTGTAAGCACAAGATTAAAGTGCAGCATACACAGTTGAATTTCTTGGCTATCCCATGGTATAGTGATTGTTGAATTGACTATGAAATATAATGTTTTTCTAACCAGTAACCATTGCTCGTGTTTTGTTAAGGCTAAATATAAAGAAATAGAAATACACCCAGTGAAATTATAAGAAGGGTGATGGTCAGTTCTTTGGTTGGCAATTTCTCATTTTGGGCAAATCTATGTGAAACTGGAGCATTTGAGAATATTCTAGTGCAGCAATAAATTTGTGTTCCCCGGAGACGAAGAGTTCAAAGCAGTGCGTTGCTATCGAAGGCAACATCAGCAGTCTCGTCAGACTGTAGCTGAGGTTTAGATGTTTGCGGAGCGACAGGATGTCTGTCAGAGTGCAGGTGTAGCTGCAGATGCATTGTAGTGGCTATTTCATATCCAGGTGGAGTTATTAGGTACAGGACAACTGCCTGAAGCAATCATTGATACTTGAAAATATAGGACACCTGCTGCAGTTTCAACAGTTCTGTAACCAGCCTGTATTTAATATAAGTGAAGTTAACTGTTAGATATGTGAGTACACTTTAAGGTTACTGATGTAACTATCTAACTAACATACTAGTGGAAACAGCTGTCGGCAGCACATGAAAACCTCATACAGTACCTCCGACATACCTCATGTGGACATGTATGTCCACATGAAGCTGGTTACATTTGTACACACATCTTTCTTTCTTTCTTTCTTTCTTTCTTTCTTTCTTTCTTTCTTTCTTTCTTTCTTTCTTTCTTTCTTTCTTTCTTTTCCTCTGGCCTCTGTCCAGACTGAAAAAAGACAAAAGCATTTTTCTCCTCCCAAAACAGAGCTTTTCCAAAATGGCCTCCAGAGAGTATAAATCTTAAAACTCCTGCTGGGTGCTTCAGTGTGTAAACTCCCAATTCTAAGGAAGTTGTTACACTGTGTAAAACATACTTCAAAACAGAATGAAATCGTTCGGCATTGTGTTCCTGAGCCCGTGTTCATTATACACCCATGTGTTCACAAAGTCGTGAACCTCTCTCCATCCTCACTTGTGAATGACTGAGCCTTTCCAGGATGCCCCTGTCATACCCAATCATGATACTATCACCTGTTACCAGTGAACCTGTTTACTGTGGAATGTTCCAGACAGGTGTTTTTGGAGCATTCCATAACTTTCTCAGTCTTTAGTTGCTCCTGTCCCAACTTGTTTTAAATGTGTTGCTGCATCAAATTCAGAATAAGTAAACAAAAATCAATGAAATTGTTGAGTTTTGCAGTGTCACAGCTTTTTTCGTTCAGGGTTGGTTGGCAAACTGCTAACATCAATTATGAGTGTCAGGGGTTTATGGCATTGAAACCCTAAATATGGCATTTGTCAGATGATGTTGGTGATTATAAAATGAGGATTTCATCACCCCCGTGCAGCAGTTTGGCAATGACTGCTCGTTGTTATGTAGTATTTATGGGCCATGATTATTTCTATCAACTCCTTTGTATTATTGTTGGCTAGATGTAGACGTTGTTTCTGTTCCTTTTATGATGATGATGGTGATTATAACTATCAGTTACAATCACCCTTCAAGGAATGAAAACAAAGGAGTTTTTTTTGTTTGTTTTAAACAATTTCTTAAAAATGATGTCTTGACAGATATGTCTGTTGCCAGTTGAAATAAAAGTCACTAGTGCAACATAACTAATAAGCTATAATAGCTTTCTTCAGCAAGGGGTGGCTCAGCGGTTAGTGTGCTCCAGTTACCCTCACCATCAAAATGCATATGTTCATTAATTCTCCTATTAGTGCCAAGGCACAGGCTAAGATCTGGAGTTGGTTCCTGGGTGCCACTCAGTGGCTTCCAACTGCTCTTAAAACTTAGAATAGGTTCAATGCAGAGAATGAATTTCCCTACTTGATCAATGAAGGATCACTTATTTTGGACCCTCCAGCTCTCCATCTCCAGGACCTTTACTTGTAATGGAGTTTTACTCTGTAGTGTTACTATTGTAACTTAAACAAAGGAGTGAACACTTCTTCCACTACTGAACGCTACAAAAAATATTCCATATAGACAAAAGCTCAAGTCTCTTTTGATGTCAGGCTTGCTGCAACAGTGAGGTAATAATAATAATAATATATTTTATTTGAAAGCGCCTTTCAGATGTAAAGAGATGTTGGTCTTTCTTTCCACTGCAATGCATTCATGGCTAAAAATATGACAGCAATCAATATACTTGCAAATGAAAGACAGAACTCTTATCAGCTGATGCACTTTAGTTTAAACACCTGACTGGATATAGTGGAAATGTTGAATGGGGGGTGAGGGAGGGGCGGAGACGATTCATGGAGCGAAGGTGAAAGTAAGCAGACCGGGTGGTGTTATTAATGTGAGATTGAAAGGAGAGTGTACTATCGAGGATGACACCCAGACTCTTAACCTGGGGGGAGGGGAAGACTAAGGAGCTGTCGACGGAGAGAGAGAAGGTGTCAACTTTAGATAGGGTGGATTTGGTGCCAATGAGTAGGAATTCAGTTTTATTGCTATTTAATTTTAGAAAGTTAGAGGTGAACCATGATTTTATTTCAGAAAGGCAGGAGGTGAGGCAGGGGGGTGGGAGTGTGGAGTTTGGTTTGCAGGAGAGGTAGAGCTGGGTGTCATCCGCGAAGCAGTGGAAATAAATGTTAAATTTACAGAAGATATGGCCTAGGGGGAGGAGGTAGGTTATGAAGAGGAGGGGCCCCAGGGCTCTGTCCTGGGGCACACCTGTGGTGACTGGGGAGGGGTCGGAGGAGAAAGACTTGAGTTGTATGAACTGAGTGCGGTCTGTGAGGTAGGAATGGAACCATTGAAGGGGGGTGTGGGTGATGCCAATTGAGGAGAGTCTACTGAGGAGGATGGGGTGTGAGATGGTGATTGAATATTATCTGAATTGTTGGCTCTGTAGCTGTTCATTATAAATAAGTAAGGGCGACACGGTGGCGCAGCAGGTAGTGTGCTTGCCTCACAGCAAGAATGTCACTGGTTCGATCCCCGGGTCGGGCAGGGCCTTTCTGTGTGAGATTTGCATGTTCTTCCCGTGCATGTGTGGGTTCTCTCCGGGTACTCCGGCTTCCTCCCACAGGCCAAAAACATGCTCATTAGTTTAATTGGTGACTCTAAGATAGCGATTAAGATTGTGAGTGTGAGCGTGAATGTTTGTATGTCTATACATGTTGTCCTGCGATCGACTGGCGACCGGTCCAGGGTGTACCCCGCCTGACAGCTGGGATAGGCTCCAGCCCCCCTTCAACCCCAAAAGGGACAGTCGGGTATAGAAAATGGATGGATGGATAAATAAGTGAAGTGCTATTGTAGAATAATTAACATTTTCTGCTAATTTTCTCAGTGTCTTCTTCCAGTTCCCCACTCATGTTTTGGATACTGTATTTGCTATATTTAAGTCTGCATTCTCCCCCACAAATGAATTGTTGTGAAGCAAATCCTGTCCCAGAGGCACTCCTGGTAGAAATGTGATTAAGTGGTAAACTCTATCTGTTGGCTTGACTGGGTCATGACTGACAGAAAGCAGATCCTTACACAACCACTGAGAATGTCAGGGTCTGACATAACCCATGGCCCAATGGCCCAGTGGCCCAGGGCTAGTGACAGTTCATGCCAAGCCAGTTTATTATGAAGAGACAGTCACTCTTCAAAGAACGCAGTGGATGTGGGATCCCAAGTTCAGAACTACTGTAAATCTACTGATACACTGTAGTGTTCAGACCTGAAACCGAACTGAATTGAGGGTGTTATCTCATAAAACTCAGCCTGACTTAAGTAGCTGTTTAAAGTTTACTGTCCAGCACTAGTAAAAATACTGACATAATTGTACAGTCCTTCGTTCTCCCTGTAGCCATTGCTGCTGTGTGGCGCTCAGCTGCTGTTTAGAATCCGTTATGAAATTTGTTCTCAGCAAAAAAACACATACAGATGTTGACGTTAGGCCAGCGCAGTAGACAGGCTGCTTACTGAAGAAATTGCTTTCTCAATGACTGCATTGAGCAAACACTAATGCTAGCTAACTCAACCTCTACTGTAACTGTCTAAAGGCGAGTCTGTGGGTTTTTGGCAGACTTGCAAAAATCTCCCAAATAGACTCAAAGAAGCCAGTTTTAGTCAAACATCGTGGACAGCAGTCTAAACAGGTGATGACGTCGTGGGCTGTGGCTGGACACACACAGTTCCTGGAAGGGTGCGTTTCAATTATTGTTCTCATCTTCGCCAAAGATGTCGTTTGCATCAGACAAAGACAAATAATAACAACAACAACATAAACAATCACATTGATAATCAGAACAGTCATGATGATGATGATGATGGCTGCAGTTTACTGTGCTGCACTATACTCTCTCCCTGCCGTAATGTTCTTTCTCTCATTGCCCTGTCTGTCCATATTCACCAAAATGTTTTAATCAATTATTAAATTATCGAAAAAAAGACTTACATTTTGTGGCTGCTTGGCCTGTAAAAATATACAAGGGGCCAGTAAAACTCTGATTCACTGGCCAAGTGTGTGTCTGTCAGTTGGTTGTTTGGAATAGAGGAAATTAAATGTAACAGGAAATGAAAATAGATGTGCACTTTTACTTTTTTTCCAGATTTGAACTTTGCAAAATTACCTGTGTGCAAATAATGAAATAAAAGAATAATTCACTAACGTCTGTGTTCTGCAGTCAGAGTGCCCTGTTCTGCTGTTACTGATGCTATCTTTACACAGGCCATAGCATCTACAGACCATAGCATCCGCAGACCATAGCATCTATAGCATCCACATAGCATAGCATCTACAGACCATAGCATCCGCAGACCATAGCATCTATAGCATCCACATAGCATAGCATCTACAGACCATAGCATCCACATAGCATAGCATCTACAGACCATAGCATCCACAGGCCATAGCGTCTATAGCATCCACATAGCATAGCATCCACAGACTATAGCATCTACAGAGACCATAGCATCTACAGACCATAGCATCTACAGAGACCATAGCATCTACAGAGACCATAGCATCTACAGACCATAGCATCTACAGACCATAGCATCTACAGAGACCATAGCATCTACAGACCATAGCATCTACAGAGACCATAGCATCTACAGACCGTTAGTCTCTAAGTGATGGCGACAATGTGTTAACAAAAACAGTTACCATGGTGTTAGAAGGCCAGGTATTTAGTTCAGAGTGTGGCCAAACCCTTTCGTTCATTGAAGATGACCTGAAGAAGCTCTAGCTCTAGAGAGCTCCACTGTGCCCTGATGACACACTTCTGTCAACACATTAGGTAGTCTGGAGACTCTGTGAATTGATTCAGAATCATAGAAGATAGGAATTGTGTTTCTAATTTTGAACAGTCTTTCTTCCACTCCTTTGGGTTGAGTCTAATTTGGGATTAAGACTTTGGTGTCGATGGTGCAGATCATTCCATCATTATATCTTTAATACTGAATTAATATGGGATTCATGTTGAGGACACGCATGTGCACATTGCAAGCAATTAAGAAGTGAGTCTTACTTTGGTTATGATCATGTTCAGGATATATTACAGTCATACCCCCAAGTTGCACATGCTTAAAACAGCACTGAGTGTGTGGAAAGAGTAATCTTGATGTAAAGAGATGTTGGTCTTTCTTTCCACTGCAATGCATTCAATCAATTTACTTGCAAATGAAAGACAGAACTCTTATCAGCGGATGCACTTTAGTTTAAACACCTGACTGGATATAGTGGAAATGTTGAATGGTTTCCTGGTTGGTGAACCCCTCCACTCTGGCCCCCTTCCACCTCCCTCTCTGTTCTCTCCCCCTTTGCCTCTCTCTATGTGGCCATATGCGTCTCATTATGTCATTTGCCATTACACACACACGATACAGTGGGTCGGGTCTGCGTCCTCCTTTGATTCTGCTAATTGAATATGAAATGAGAGGGCAGGACACAGTCCACCATGTGGAGCTGTGTGTGTGTGTGTGTGTGTGTGTGTGTTTGACATCTGCTCTTTCTCTGATAGGATTCAGGTGTTCCGGAGGTTTTGTGGATGTGTGGCTGGTGTGTGCGACTGTACGTTACCTAGTACACACCTGGTCAGCATGTGGCTGGACTGGTCACTCCAGCTCCTTACATAACCATGCGCACGCACACACACACACACACACACACACACACACACACACACACACACACACACACACACACACACACACCAGACAGACATTTTCCGGTTACTGAGATGCAATGCAAAAATGTACACAGTTTCATTTATCATGTTCATTGGCCAAGGAGACAAATAGACTTAGATATTTAATGAAAAATCCACTGAAACCAAAAAACAAAAACAATGACAACGATAAAAACAATAATAATGACCAGGATCAGGATGCTGCTTTTAACTCCCACAAACACACTCGGATTGCTTGACAGTTAAAGATGGCCCACGCGCAGGTAGCTCCAATTAGCACAATGTTGAAAGGGCTTGAAAATGTGTACCAAAACCAAGATAAACATCCATCATTAAACATATTGAAACTGTTGAAATGATGTAAAGACACAGTCTACAAGAACTGTAAGCCATGCAGTGTTAGAAGCTTTCATGACAAAGATAAGCATCAGCTGAGCTGAGGCTCTGCACTGAGCTCTTGATGACAGTCACTGTCTGCTGCTCTAGTGGCGTTGCTGGCTGGTGAAATAAAATAAAAACACCCAGCAGTGTGAAGGTTTGATTAGCAGGTTGTATGTTTTTTAGAACTGCACTGAGAGCAGGCTTGCTTCGAGATGCCTTGATGTTTCCTCTCCTAACTGATTAGCAGAATGATGCTGAACACTGGCTTCAATATTACATTTGAGAGAAACCTCTTCGTCTCCCTGAAATCTCTTGTCTCTCTCACAGATCAGTCTGAGGCGTCTGGCAGATGATATTAGTTCTGTATCAGGAACAGATAGAAGTTCCATTCATCAGTGTCCCAGCTGAACACTATCAGAGAGGTTGTTTTAAGAGCCTTTAGTGAGGGAAACTTGATAAAAAGCACAACAATTTGAGTCCCAACTTCACTGTCACCAGATGCTACCACATACCAAACCAGTCTACTTTCATTTCTTTTGTAAGAAATGGATAGAGATCACTATCAAACTCACTGACATTATGCACCCTCCTAATTTCATTCCTACAAGCGTGAAAAGTCCTAAAAAATATTTAGACCACTATGGGCCAAAAAAAACTCCTCATGGCATATCTCAATTAATCAATGCACAGGAAGTGACCTTTGACCTCCGACCATTAAACTCACCCCCCACAGAATCTACAGCAGCTCAGAGGAATGCAGGAAGGAGAGCGGCTACAAAAAGGCTTCTCTGCTCTGTGTGTGTGTGTGTGTGTGTGTGTGTGTGTGTGTGTGTGTGTGTGTGTGTGTGTGTGTGTGTGTGTGTGTGTGGCTCTGTTGAATGTAATCACTGCTTATTTACCTTCACCAACAATTTAAAGCTGAAATCTGTAACTAAAAATTGTTTTGTCATCTGCATGTTGTTTTCCTCCTGTCAAGGCAGTTGTTGCTTTTATTAATTTGATGACTTAACGTGCTCTATGTCATATATTTCACCTGGAGAGCTCTTGAATAATCCCTAGTTCCTGTTGATGGCTAGCTGTGTGTCCATTATCTTCTGGCATTTTCAATGAAAGCAATTTTATTTAAGTCTGTCTGCGCCATGTATTATCACCAAAAACAGGAATTCTTGAACATTTTTTCTCACTTTACATCATGCTGTGTGCATGCATGCATATTACAAAATATGGAGAACAAATTAGCAGTCAGCTAAATCACTGCAAACTAGATGACAAATGGACGGTTGCCCACTTTGCCTGGTTGGTAATCCAGCTTTAACAAAAACCTGAAACTGTTGGAAGTTGCTCTATCCTTCACAGTGAAGATAGCATCTGCTACTAAAAGTAAAAGTATTGGTATGTATGTGAGAATGCAGTGTACACTTAGGCCGTGCTTCACAGTACTTTGGCACAATGATGCAACTTAAACAACAGTAAAAGCAGATGTGATGTTCCTTCTGAACAATCAGTCTAATTCTAGAAAGTGTCAAGTCTCTGCAAGTTGTTTTGAATCACGTCATGGAAAGAAGTTAAACCACACATTTGCTGTGGCTGGGGGTGCTGTCCAGTCTCTTCAGATACATCAGAAGAGACTTTTCATGGTAAAAAGGCTTAATTTAGTGCTTTCTGAAACCTGCAGATGCCCCCAAAAAGAGTGCCAAGTTATGTCCACTCTTTCCTCCCACTCAAACATACACACACAGGAAACTGGCTGGCAGGAAACCCAGAGTAATGTTACATTTAAATAGAAGGGGGTGCACTGAAATTCCTCTCCTTATCGTCCCAGCAGCTGGCTCTCAGTCGTGAGCCTGGCTGCTATTTCCAGACTGTTTGTCATAGTTGAAATAGTGCTTTTTATCCCGGCCATTTGAAGTGGGACGGCCCTGATGGGTGGCACTTCGTTGGAGGGAAAACAAAACTGAAGAAAAAAACTTTTTGTAATAGTCTACACACACTACAGTAAGTTGGACTGGTAACAACATAAACAGAAAATCAGGCACTTTCCAAATGAAAGTATATTGAGAATTCTCAAATCTTTGTTTCTCCTCAGCATCTGCCCAGTCTTGTTATGATTGCTCTGCTTTTATCTGGGTGTAGTTGTAATTGTTTGCCGTTTTGTCCTGTATTGTGATATTTGTTCTGTTGATTGTATGTAAAAGGGATACCGCCAGTTTTTCATACAAAAGTTAGTGTATACTTTATGAGAATTACTATCGTTCTACTCATGTGAAAGCTGTTGTATATTGTCTTCTATGACTTGAGAGTGATTGTTGTGGAAAGTTCTGTCTCTTCACACATCCTGCAGACTGAGGACAAAAGTATCATTTCACTGGAGGGATGTTTGTGGTGGTTTGTGTCCACCTGACGAATGATGAATTTGAGCTCTGCTTTGATCTCTACCACCTCCTGAGGGAAACATCTGGCTCCCCAGGTGCTAAATGCTCCACTATGTTCACCAACCTCAATCTTCTGGCAGTGCAATACTAAATCCCTCAAGTGCCACCTTAAGCTAAGGAGTGCTAAAATGCTACCTAACTTGTATTGCTGTGGCACATTTTTTAAAGATTACTTGTTTGACTTTATTGAACAGCAAAGGGCCACAGGTGGCAACTGAAGGTGGGCTACTGTAGAAAGGACACCCCCGATGCCATCTGTGCATCCCGGTGTGGCTCAGTTGATCAGTAGCTGAGGATACCAGTGTTGACAGTGCCATTGACCTATAATGACCGAAACAGCTCAATTGGGTATTGGTGACAATGGGGCTAATCTATGGACCGATCAATTAAATTCTATGTTCATGTTTAAGTTAGGAAAACAACGTTACATTCATGCTCTGTCTTGCCTTTTAACTCAACACGTTTCAGCTCAGTACTCAATACTGGCAGATACCCAAATTCATGTATCAGAATCTCATTGGAAGTGAAAAAAGGTGGATTGGCGCATCTCTAGCGTCTACTTCCAGTATCACTGATCAATAATTAGTATTTAATAAGATATTGGGTAGCGACAATGGCACGTTGGTCGTGCAGTTTTGACAGAGGAAGCCAGATGATGTTGCCTCTGGATCAACTCGGTTTATGGCAGTGGGAATCAGCAGGCAGGGAACAGCAAACAGCACTGTGGATGTTATCTGGAATGTTAATGATGAGCCTTTCAGTATGCAGTTTACTGAATCAATTAGACTGTGGTTGACTGTAAATGTGTGCTGTAAATCACAGCTGTTGTCAGGTTGGAGTTTTTTTAATTGTAGATGATTGAGGTCAAATTGTGTAAAATTCTGTAGGTGTGGATGTTTTGGCAAATGGGGTTGATCTGCATATATGTAAGAATAATAATATATTTGGACATTGACTCATGATCAATAACATTGCCACAAAACATTGATACTAAACAGAAGTTTGTCTTTGTTACCATGAAATGACGACTGTGTAGCTGAATACCCTGGATATCATTGGACTTATTTAACATACCACTCACAACACACGATATCTTTCTAAATGTAAGCTAAACTTTTGATTTTTCAATCGAAAACTAGCTGAAGTTACTCAGAGGTTGTTCCAGATAACTGTAGAATGACCTAAACAAGAAACTGCATCAGTTTGGTTTGTCATGAGTCGTCTTGGCCAAGTCACTTTCAGAATGTAATATTTTACATGTTTCTATGTTACTTTCATGTGGAAGTAATTACTTTACAATATTTCTGGCTGTGTGGGGTAATGCATTGTTAGAACTATGAGCAACACTGGTCATAAGCTTGTCATTATTGGTGTCAGGTTATCTTTCATGATGTGTGGACCACCACACAGACTTTATGGAAAATCATGGCAATTTAGACTATAAATGTAACACTGGGCATGCAAAGCACAATTACATATTTGCCCTTATTTTTCAGCCCTTAGTTTGATGACGGCTTTGATGAACTTCATGATGGAAAGTTGTCAGTATGGAAGTGAAATGTATGGATATGTTCTTCCACTATAGTAATTAATTACATGATAATTAATGTTCCAGTTATGATTTGAAACACAGCAAATTGAAAAGATTCATTTTTTTAGTGCTGCTATTCAGTCTGCTTTTGATTGTGTTCATTTGTGTTTTAATAATTACATTTATTCACTTATCTGTGGACTTCATGTCCTGGTTTGTGTTTTCATTCATTGACCCTGTGTGTCAATGGTCATTTCATGGTGGCATACATTGAGCCAAAAACTAAACCGACAATGATATGATCTATTGATGAGATGTAGAACCTTAGTCTAACATTATTATCTGTACAAGTTGCACAAGATTGTGGGATATTTTCAAAGGCAGAATCTTGCACATTCCTTGTGTCCATGATTTTTCCAGTCCCCAAAAGCCGCAGATATTTCTCTCACCCAACCATGGAATGATGCTCCTGCATCTAGTTTGGTGCATAGATGGCCACCAGCTGGCCATGTTTACCATTTTACACCACATTCACACCACAACCATGTCACCACTGGCTCCACTCACAATTCAGATTTGGAGTTAATGTGGATTTGTCATGCAGGATTGTGGATTGTTATTAGCAGTCAGGAGATGCCTCTCTTTGCTACTGTTTTTCTCATGTTTCTCTGTTCTGTCTCTTACATGGTAAATGGTTTAGATGGGATGTTGTCTTTGGATTTACATACAGGCACATAGCAGTGGCACTTTGTTTTGTGGTCCGAAGCTGCAAACTCCATTTGACCATTGTTAAGACTGTTAATGTGAGTTGCAGGTGGAGCTTTGAACGCAAACATAATTTACCCAAGTGGTTTGAGTAACCCCCCACAGTTGGGCCACATGTTCTCTCCGGTGAGATCTCAGACCTCATGCTGACACATCCCTTATCTCTGGGAAAAAGGTGTGTGTGTGTGTGTGTGTGTGTGTGTTGCCAAAAGTACTTGGATGGTTCAGGTTTCAAAAGGCCATTTCAGACATGAAATATGTAAATATGTGATATTGCTGGCATCATCTGTCTGACAAAGGGATGGCCTTTTGTCATTCAAACACAGGTTGGACTGTGAGTGTCAGACACTTCTCACAATGAATCCACGTGATTTAGATCAGTTTCACCAGTTGTTTTATAGCCTGCTTTGATACTTCAAATATCACCAGTGCCTCAGCATAGAATAACACCTCAAATGAGGGACTTTACTGATCCCTAATTAGGAAATTCTCATGGAATCAGATCATTCTCAGCATTAATGAAGGACATGCCAAATCAACAGTCCTATACAACAGGAAACAGTATTTCATAGCTGAGAAGTTGTTTTATAGTGTGTATATAGATGTGATGCTATGTGATCACAGTAAATGAAACCCTTACGTAATTGGCCGAGGAGGAACAGCTTTATTAGCCAATAGCACTGGTGCTACAGAGGTTCTGTTACCATCTCTAAAAACAACCACAATTGGTGCAGTTCATCACTGAAACAGATGTGACTGATGAAGAACATTAATGCTGCATACAGGGCAACATCCAAACCTGGACAAGAAACGTTTTTAAACAAACATTTTCATTATTTGGACATAATAATAATGATTATTTAATGAGAATTGTAAATTGCAGGGACGTAACACCTCATATGACACAAAACATCCATATATCACACTTCAAATGAGTAGTACAAATCTCAGTAAATATACGCTATATCACCATACATATTAATATTATATTCATGTTGATCCTATAGGATAAATCCACAGCACAAAGTGCTTTTGTACTCTTCTTAGTGATTTACAAAGACAAACATGGGAGGCTATAACAACTGAAAACTAGAATCCAAAAGATTTGTGTTCCTTAACAGAATGTGACAGATTCAATTCATTGGCCAAATCTAGAGTCTGAGCAGGGCAATGCATTTCTCACTGTGTTTCACAGCCTGTCGTTTGTGTCTGTACTTTTTCCTTCCTTGTGGGCTCTTTTGGGGTTTTGGTTGATCATTTGAAAATACTGCTTCATTTTCTCATGTCATCTAGCTCAACTGTCCTCCACATACTCAGTAGATGATGCATCTGGCTTTGAGGTGCGTGTCTGCTGCCACCATATTGCAGCAGGTTCTGACCCCTTCCAACAGTGGAAAAAGTCAGACTTTTGTGCTTTTGGATGTTCTCATGAAAGAAATGCCAAAACCAAGCAACAAGGAATAACATTTCACTGCTACTAATGCAAATGTGTGTAACTTCATAGATCAGGATAAATCATCCTTATTTTAAATTGAGATTACTAAATTAAGCTAACAGCCTATGTCAGATCAATGTTCCGCACCTTCCATTGACAGTTTCTGTGTATGACTTACATGTTACAGCTACTGTTCTACATACTGCCACCTGCTGTACTGGAGGGGAATGTAGTAAACACATCAAATGGAAGTTCTGGCATTTACAAGCAAAAACACTTGAAAATTGGTAGAAAATTCAGCAGCACATTCAGTAGGAGGTGTGGCTTCCTTCTACTGATAAGGTAGCCATTCCATGGGAATTGTGGGAATTGCAGTTGGATTTCTGGATTCCATGCAGCTGGGGACATGATTTTTAAGCAAACATTACACTACAACTACAGAATAGTGATTCATCATCGATTCACCTCACACACAAACAAGCACACAAGCATTCACCTCACTATCGCTGCATCGTACAGGTGCTACTGCCATAATTTCATTTATTGTAGGGACAGATTTTTTTGTTGCACATGTGACTTATGTCACCCTGCAGGAGGAGCCATTCAGTTAACTACAGATAACTCCATGAATTCTTGTGTTACAGCAGCAGGTTATCCAGACATTGCAAAGAAACAGTAAATTCACAATAAATATATCAACACCAGAGGAGACCAATATCCACTTATCTATAATGGGTATTACCAGGATCCAATAGCAGCACTACTTGAACCCAGAAGTTTGTGAGTCTCTTGGTTGGGGTGGACTTGGTGCTCCATCCAGGGGCAAACAAGACAAAAGACGTAGTCAGGTTCAGAGAGCTGAGGTAGTTACCAGGGGGCAGGAGAAGTTGAGGCAAGGTCAAAGGCAGGCTGGGTCGATACCAGGAAATCCATCTGAAGGTAAATGCTGGAAGGCCAACAACAATCTGGCAATGAGTGAGTGAGTGAGAGCCGCTTAAGTATTGCACCAACTGGTGATGAGTCCCAGGTGTGTCAGGTGATGAGCAGGTAGGCGAGGTGAATCGTGAAGAGTGCTGTCTGAGCAGGTGAACAGATAAGAGGGAGAGTAAAACATAAATGCATAAACAATTAGCTAAATAAATTAAAGCAGCTCAGTACAGAATATAAAGAAACAAAATATCATAGTGTACAAAATTTTCTAATTAGCAGTATTATTTTTTAGACTCCTTTTTGTATAGAATGTACATATACTGTAGATATAGTTGATTTTTTACTTTACTTCATTTTGTTTTTTTTATTCACTTCTATGTCTCCTTTTTCTCATTCCTGCTGTCTGTCTATTTTTAAAAGAATATTCTAGAATATAGTGTACATATACTCAAATCTAAATAAAGGATAACACTGTATACATGAGACGAGTTGTTGAAGCTGGTTTTTAAATGCAATAAGGCAGAGTCGGCATCTCCTCCACCAAGTGAAATGAGCTCATTCATAGTATCTTGGGGATTTTTAAACGCATAATCTCTTCTTTGTGGACAAGAGGTGATAATTAAGTGAAACATTCATGATATTAGTTTTAAGAGGGCATTCATTTGCTCTCTCTGTGTTGAACCGCATGCTGTTGCCTGTTGTTTCTGTGAAGACATTCAGTCTTGTGCTGTGTCGGACGTTTTATGGAAATGTTACTTGGCCAAATCTCGTCAAATTGCTGCTGTGACTTCTGGCGTGAGACCAACGAGACTCAATCCCCAACACATTTTTGGAAATATGTCTGAAACGAGTTTAAGACACCTACGAAATGTTGCATCAGTACGAGGACATTTTAAATTTCTTTATTTGTTGAATTTATTGATATTGTTATTATTTTCGAGACTCTCACTAATGTTAGGTCTGTGAGTTTTAACACTAGTTCCCCAAGTGGCTGCTGACATCTAGAATGTGGAAACATGGTTATAGTCCACAGGGGAAGAACAGGAGCATTGTAAAGAGCCAGTTTATCCAGACCTGGACCACTTTATTTGGTGGGCAAATTAAATGTGATTGTGGGTAACTACAGCTAAGTTCAGGCAGTCAGTGTGTAAATTGTGATGGAGGTCTGTAACAAAAAGCTGATAGTTTTACCGTTCACCTTCATTTCCTCTTTGAAATAAGTTTGACCAGGAGGTTTGTTATCTACATTTGGATGTCCCTGTCTGATTGCTCGTGTTCCTTCACTCAGCATAACAGATAGAAATGAAGGCCAAAACTTAAAAAATAGGACCCAAGTTGGACAAAACACCATCAAGAGAGCACAAAATTGTCATAATTGATGAGTGGACTCCTGTGCTGTCAGTATCCAGACAGTTTTTTGTCTGGGAGTATACAAGGACCTCTAAGCTATAATTTAGATGGCTGAATGAAGTTGAGCAGTGCAGCTGAGGGGTTGGCTGCACTGTGCTTCATTCCAGCCACTGAATGTAACAATGTAGCTGAGGGGGAGTCCTTGTTCCTGTTGTGTGTATACTGAGGCAGAATGGGGCCAGCGCTCATTAGCAGCTAGCCAGGGGCCTCAGGCTGTACATGTACTCCCCCTCCCTCAAATTATTACGTATGTCACCCGCCATTGTTTGGAAAAGCTGTTTCTGTGTGTGTGTGTGTGTGTGTGTGTGTGTGTGTGTGAGAGAGAGAGAGAGAGAGAGAGAGAGAGAGAGAGAGAGAGAGAGAGTGAAGAGGCTGTCCATTTGTTCTCAGCTCGTTCAGGCCAAAAAGTGTCCTGACAGATGAACAAAATCAGCAGATTTTGAATCGTGTGCAGCTCTTGGGGCGGAAATGTCGGCATGTCCTATCACTTTGGTCCCAACTGAAAAAAGTCACGTGGATTGCAATGACATTTCCTCCAGTCATTCATGCTGCTGAGAGGATTAATCCTACTTTCCATAGTGATCCCTGACTTCTTCTCTGGCATCACCATCAAGGTTGTCAGTTATCCTGTGAAATATCTCATCTGCCACATGGGTTGACACAACATTCGTACAGACCTTCATGGTTCTCAGGTGACGTATTCTGCTGAGTCGGGTGATTCCCTGACCTTTCCTCTAGCGCCACCATGAGGCTGACATTTGTGTTTCGTTACTGAAATTCCTCAAGCAGCAAGTTTCCTGAAAGGGCACATCACATGACCATTCATGTACACTGGGCATGTGTGTGCAGGTGTGAACAGGAAGCAGATTGTCCACTGTACTCTAATTGTACCAATTACAATACCTTTATATAATAATGATAACAGTAAAAAGTTTATTTATATATTATATAGCTGTATCAATATTGAGAAGAAATATTCCATCTGCCAAACTACTGATTTAGAATTTGGAAGACAGAAAAACAAAGACAAATCCAAAGAGCAGAGGATTAACATGCACAGTGAACCCCGTGGTCTGCACATAGGAACACTTTTACCTATGCCACATGAAGTATGCTTCAGACCCTAAAAAGCTCAATTTAAGGAACAAAGCAAGTTTCAGTTCACTCTCATTCAGTCCATTCATTATGCAGTCTCTCCACATCATACACACGCATACATGCATGCCATTGTGCACACACGCTGACACACACACACACACACACACACACACACACACACACACACACACACACACACACACACACACACACACACACACAGTGGAAGCCTGCTCTTCTTTAAAGCATCAAAGACGAGTGTAACAGGCCCAGTGATAGAATCCAGAAACTCCAGTCAGGCAGCTGAAGACACAGCACCAGAGGGGCTGCTCACACACACACACACACACACACACACACACACACACACACACACACACACACAAACACAAACAAATGCAGTCACATGTGCACTTCCCTCACACACATGAACATACTGATAAGCAGGTCTTGAGGTTTTCATCAGGCCTGTCAAGTACACTGACTTTCCTTTAAGTCTCATAATGCCTGCCAGCAGTCATCAGTATGGGGGGGAGTAACAAAGGCACCTCTGGCTGGTTGCTGGGACAGCAGGGAGGAGACAGCTCCTAATAGGGACAGGGATACAGCAGAATTTAAGGGCCTACTCATTATTCACTTGACTGTATACATTTTGGACACTTATTTGAAATAATTACAATATACTGCAACATTTACGCTTCAGTTTTGCATTATGTTAAAAAGCCCTTTTCAACCACATTCACACTTTCAAACATACCCTGTTCGTCTCACTTTAAAGATTTCTACAAAATGTTGAACACCGTGTCTCCAGTTTTAAAACTCAGTTGGTTGAAGCTGATCTAATTTCACGTCAAACAGTAGTTGTTTTTGGAAACATAGTTTTTTGCTTTGTGTCAAAGAGTGAGGCTTATATTAAGAGAATGTGATTATCCTCTCTGCATCAAGACTGGAAGCACGGGGAAACAACTAGCCACATACACATTAAACAAACAACATGCAGTTAATCAGTGAGCGTTAGAGGTGTTGATGAATGGATTTTTTTCACATTGGACAGAGCCAGACTAGCTGTTTCCTCCCCTATACGAAGCTAGGCTAACCATGACTGATTAGATTACAGAAGAAGCACGAAACTGATTGTCCACGATACTGATTGATTCACAGATTACAAACAAAAATCTTTTTGCACATTATTAGTAAAGTTATGTTGACACAAAGAAAAGGGCCTAGTCAACCAGTAGAGCACAGTGCAGTTTTTTTGGTTCTCTTAATCCTTAGATTAATAAAGACTAGAGATGAAACAGTGAGACAGTGGATGATAACAGAGCATCCGCTGTCTCACTGTCTACATGCATGACTAGATCTGTCCTCAATGGAAGAGTCCAGCTCAGCATCCCTGTGTTAAAGTGTCAAATTGAGAAGTCCACATATGAGGAGGTGGAAACAGTTCCACACCCAAACGCATCCAAACTGAGCCAAGTCACTTACTGGAAGCCAGGGCTCGACTGTGGTTTGGAGCTGTGCTGCTAACCACCATCTCCTGTCTCTCTGTTTATTATTCTGTTTAGCTATGAGACATAAATATATTATTTACAGTATATGGGTGCTATAAATGTCACTTTGAAACTCTGCGTATACAGAGGATGATTTTACCTTTTTACCCTAACCCCCAAACATCATCCCACAGTTAATGATGACTTTATTAATATAACACCTTTCGATTCAGCTTAAAGTGCCTTTTAACAAAGAAGTCCCATGCACCAAATGCTTCACACTGAAAAAAAAAGACAATGGAAACAAAAACAGTTGAAGAAAATTCATGTAAAATAAGATGGAGAATAAAGAGAATACATAACATAAGGTGGCAAATAGTTCCATCTTTTTGACTGGATCTGTTGAGGTCATCTGTGTTCACACTGTTCTCCTAGGCTCCTTTGGCCTGGCTGAAGCTTTGTTGCTGTGATTTAAGCTTTTCTGGGTGATGATTTGCCAAATAGCTCCTCAT
Source organism: Chaetodon trifascialis (assembly GCF_039877785.1). NCBI lineage: Eukaryota > Metazoa > Chordata > Actinopteri > Chaetodontiformes > Chaetodontidae > Chaetodon > Chaetodon trifascialis. The sequence goes on from NC_092073.1 coordinate 4,465,416, forward strand.
GTTTGTTGGGTTTATATTTATCAGTGCTTGGCTTGAGTCTGCCCACTTGACTGCTGTGATTGCACCAATAAATTGCTTAAATAACCATGTTGTGTCACAGTAGAAGGTGTGGAAGTCCCATGACAGCATCGAGCCATATTTCTATCACGTTATCACAAGATTCGGTAAACATCCCTAGTTGATAATACAGTCCGTAATATTAACTTTGCGTCAGCGTTGCCATCTAGGAATCTCATTTGAACTAAGCATTACCTTTTAGTCTTTGTGAAGATTAAGTTGGCATAACAAAAAAAACAAAAAACACACTGATGGTCAGGAATAGTTTATTCTAATACTGAACTATTGTCAATGTTCAATCCTGTTGTTTTTACCATGTCCAGGATGGTAAAAAGCCAATGCTCTGACATTAAAACGAGCTAGTTTCATCTGTATGGATTCTGTGACAGGAAAGGAGACTGGCTGTGGCTGAACATTGACAAACTTAAGATTACTGAGACAGGTTCCAGATGGTCTGTGATTGCTTCGATGTGTTTGACTGTGCTGCTGGCTCTTTAAGATGGGGTCTGTGTCATTTGTGATGGAGACCTGAGGAACGATGTCTGTTGTTATTATTGTTTATTAGGTGATCAATTTGACTGAGCATCAGTGTGGCAGCTGTAACCACCTCCGTAATTGAAAATGATGGTGGAGGTGGGTAGGGGAGATGTTGGGAGACTGGAGAATGTGATGAAATGGGGGAAGGAGGGTGTTGGATCCCTAACGGGGACAGAGACATCCTCTGAATACCTTGAGTAATATGAAGCAGAGGGTTGGGTGAGGGGAGAGAGACAAAGGCTGTCGGCCTTTCTGCTATCCTTTGCACTTATCTGTCAGTTCTTGTTTTGGCACAGCATGGGAAAAGCATGATGTAGGTTGGCACCTGGCAGTCTACAACCAGTGGTGTTTCGATGTAATCCCATCAGCCTCAAAGCGGTCTTAACAGCGCCAACAAATATTGAAATTATCAATAAACTTCATCCCAAGGAAGGGAAGGAGTCTACTGAAAGATTTAATTCCTTTCCCCAAGGTTAGAATGGAGCCAGATATGAAACTGAGATCAGTTGCACTTCTATTCATGATGCAACAGCACCTTGATGTAAATCAGAGTAAGGATTTTTTTTTCATCTTTCATGATTTACTTCAGGCCTCTCTTCTGTTTTAGAAGAGTGACACAAATTCAGACTGTAAAGATAAAAAGTATGTGTATTCATTCTTACTGCTCATGAGCTTAAAGGGTAATTTCAGAACTTTTGAACCTGGTTCCTATTTTGACATATTTACACCTTAGCTGGACTACAGATGTTACGGGCTAGCTTGCCAGATACAGCAACTCCCCAACTAGTCCCCCAAGTAGTTCCATCACTAGCTTCTAGGGCCCCCTGTTTTACAAGGATACACAAATAGAAAAGGTTAGGTGGCTAGCTTAGTTCCAGACCTTTGAATCACCACTCATGTCTCTGATTTGTTCAACAACTCAAATAGGTTTTTTTGTGCTGTGTCCATTGATGTTTGTCCATCAGTTATTCTCCACTTACGATAATCCTCTGATCTAATGCTGCTCCGTAACTGTAACATCACAACTAACTTGTGTCTTTCTGCAGATCCCTCCTGTTGCCACCATGCTGCCGAGTTCTCGTCGTGTAAAGAAGCTTGTGACCAGGTATACACACACACACACACACACACACACACACACACACACACACACACACACACACCAGGCCATTATAGTCGGCCTATGAATAGAGGTTTTTGAAGGGGAGTGGTGTAAAGTTTTTTGTCTCTTGGCTCTTTGAAGTGCAGAAGTGCAGAATAAAAGTTCTGTCTCAGCCTGTTTCGACTGGGAGCAGGTGATGCTCTCTCTCTCTCTCTCTCTCTCTCTCTCTCTCTCTCTCTCTCTGTAGTCCCCATGTCCTTCCTAATGGCAAAGAGACACAAAGGAGATGTAAAAGAAGCTTTTCTCTGCAAGCAACAAGCAGGCAGGCAGAGTTCAAACCTTCCTCCTGCTTTTGAAGTGGATGAACATTGAAGAGGGATGTGGGACAGAATGTATTGTGCTGTTATCGGTTGACATCACTGTTTTGCTGGCCAAAGAAAGAAAGGAAACAGATAGAAAAAGACATTAAATGAAGAAAAAACAATAAAAGAGATGAAGATGGGCAAAATGAATGGATTAATGAGAGAGTGGGAAAGATGAGAAGGAAAGATGATGGCCTCTTAGAAGTCTAATGGCCTCAAAATACCCATCAGAGGTTGTGGTTAGGGTCTTGAATGTGTGGATGGGTGTTTTTGGTGTTGGGGTGTAGGGGATGGGTGTCAGGCACGTACTGTAATCACCAGGACCATTTTAGCTGTTTTGTGCCTGGTTACACCCACAAAATGAGCGGTTCTTCAAAGGTTCCATATGTAGAACCATAATGGCTCAAAGGATTTGTTTTTTTCCTTTTCTTTCTTTTTTCTTTTCTTTTCTTTTTTCATAAATTAATGAATCAGAATAATGATGGTTCCAAAACGTGGTTCCAAGCTGGTTTGATGCTGCTGGTCAGGTTAATTCATATAAAAGAGGAATAGAAGTAAATGACCTTTACTGTCACAAAATGTCAGCACCTGGCCAATGAAGTCTTGTATTGCTCAGGCATTGCTTCAAAATGTTCTGTTGTGTTCTGATTTGCTTTCTTATGGGCAGTAACAAACAATCTATTTTGGAAATGCAATGATTTGTGCTCAAGTAAGACTTGGTAGAAACCAAGTATATGGTTACACTGTGTATCGTCAGTTGTAGTGTTAATATCTATGTGAATTCATGGACAGTAAATGTTCATCTGCATTGTTCTGTCGTGGTGCGAACAGTATTTGTTCTTAAGGTGCACTAAAGTAGCATATCACATGACATGGTTTTACTAAGTTTGAGTCAAAACATTTTAGAAATGCAGCTGCAAGAACAATACTTTCCACTCATATCTTAAGATTTGAAAGAGAACTTATTCTAATTCTATCTATGAACTGGTGATTATTTGGGGCGCTTTGACTGTTGTTGTAAGTGGGTGTAGACTAAAAGTCTTCAGTGCTGTGCAAGTGAGGCATATAAGAAGAAGAAGAAGAAGAAATCTTTTATTAGTCACAATTACATACGCAACATGCGGAGTTAGGGGGGGAAACTACACACGCCATGCATTTTGTGAAATTCTTTCTCCGCTTTTAACCCATCCTGGTCGTCCTTCCTCCGCGGCAGACCAGGAGCGCTGGGCTGCCAGCCAACCGGCGCCCGGGGACCCAGTTCTCTTCGTCACCATTGGTCAGGTGGTGATCTTCTTGCATGTTTTTAGTAGTGCTGTCAGGCGATTAAAAAAAAAATCCAATTAATTACAGGATTTGTAATTAATTAATCTAATTAATCGCATTTTAATCTCATATCTGCTAAAGGTCCCCAAATAAAGAATTTGAATTCTAGGACATTACAATTCACTGACATTCACATTACAGCTGGTGAATTCTTTTCATCACTGTAGTTCTCGACGGTAGCTGGAAATTAGAGTCAGATGACGCTATCTGAAACGCCTTTTAGGACCTTGTCTTCCACGATTGAAATCGGCCTGCAATCAGCAGCAACCCACTTTGCGATTGAGTTTGTCAGTTTTTCTGTCGTGGCTTTGCTCATTCGTTTTCCTAACTCAGCAAGTGTGGGTTGGCGGAGTGAGCTCACAGTAGCACTAGCGGCACTAGCAGCAACTACATGTTTAGCGTTTAAATGATAATTCAGGCTGGAGCTGCTACGGTGATAGGAAAATTCTTTTTTACACAAGGTACAAATCACTGCGTTCTTGTTAATAGTCCCGTCTTTGTTCTTTTTATAAATAAACTTGCCGTTCAAAGGTCCAAGTAGGCTTGCCTCGCTCTCCGGTGTCTCATCCATGTCTGTTGTCACCCGGCTTTTGACTAGTGGCGCAGGTAGGATGCGACCTGCCACTGCAGCCTACGGGTCACTCAAAGGGCCAAATTTAAAATGCTTGCGCATTGACTTGCCACTCATGATTAATTGCGTTAATTTTTATAGCGCGTTAATTTGCAGCGTAATTAATTAATCTAATTAACGCGTTAAACTGACAGCCCTAGTTTTTAGTGGGGGTATTTTTATGGAGGATACCCCAGGTGTGCACGGGGAGAACATGCAAACTCCACACAGAAAGGCCCCTTTCCCCGAGCAGCAGGCACTGAAGACATGGTGGAGGACACGTCCCCAGCGCCCACAGTGGGATTCAAACCGGGACCTTCTAGCTGTGAGGCGACAGTGTTACCACCTGTTCCACCATGCCACTAAATAATCGAGAGTTACAGTACATAACTAACATTCGCGTCTGCACTTGGCTGACTAATGGTGTAATTTCATCACTCACTCAATCGGGGCAGACTTTTATGTTTATTGGGCTGGCCCTCACACTGTGGTCTGGCTAAAAACACAAAAGAAAAAAAGACCTTTCTGAAGACTTCTTCATAAATTTTGTTTTTATCCACATACTGAACCCTATTCAGATATACTTCTGCAGATATAATATCTTAATCTGGAGCCATATGGGACATAAAAATGTCTTTAAATGTTATACTGTGAGTTACCTCCTGTATCAGAATCAGAATCAGAAAAGCTTTATTGTCAAGTACGATTTTACACATACCAGGAATTTGTTTTGGTATGAGTTACTATATTTACACATTGTGATTTTCCAGCTGTCGGTGGGGGTTGACTTGCTGTGTTCTAGTGATATGATTTCTAAATTTATGCAGTTATCTTGGTGGGTATGGTGAAAACTTTGAAAATGAAGTTGTAGAAGTGGACTTTTATGCAGAATTTATAAGTCCTGTGTAGACCTATTGGTGCTAAAGTATAGAGAACAAAGGCTCTTTACAGCCAACAAATCTTTTTTTTTTTTTTTTTTTTTTTCTTTTAACACATTTGAAGAAGACAACACGGTCAAGAACCACACGTGGACCATGTGCATTAGACCCCCCTGTCCGGTTGATGGCCTGTGTATATTAAATAGTGTAAAGGCTCGTCTTTGATCTCACATGCATGACCTCGCTGTCTTGCGGGGTTTAGCCATCATATTGGTAGGTTACATCTCTGCATAATCTAGCTATCACAAAATATCATGACAGCTGAGGGTCTGCTGTGGGTCACAGAAGGATGCAGCCCCACCGGACGGAGCTGCTGTGGGATTTCCTTCTGATGAAGTGAGTGATTGCAAGATCAGGAAATTCCATGTTCAGAGTGTCTTGCTTACTTCAGATCATTTCCCAGAGCGAAATGTTGCCTGACTTCAAAACTCTGGCTGAATCCTCAAGGAACACAAATAAAATGGGCATTGGAGGTCATCTGCCCAAGGCAAAGACGCAAAACCAAATGACATCACCTCTGCAGCACTCTCCCTTGATACGTTTGATCACACGCAAGCAAGCACCCAGTTTAAGTCCCTGTGGACCAGGAGGAAGGCTTCAGAGTTCACGCCTGGCTGCAGAAGGTCAACTGAGTTCAATTTAACTTCATGTGAATGGGTTGTTCATATTTCAATTATCTAATTCTGTAAAATTGCATTGTTCACATTTGCCTTGTGACACACAATAGCTGCACTGTTTTAGTGCCCTCCACTGTCGAACAATCATTTACTCATGTGCTTTGTGTGTTGTCAACATGAAAAGTGACCACTCTGTTCAACTTTTCTCTCCATGCCCTTGTATAAGCATAATCTGTAAGTTTGTTCAGTGTAATGAATGTTATTGTGATTGAGTTGTTTTTGAAAATGAAATGCAACTTAATAGGCCAGGTCTCGATTTTTACAACCCTGTCCGTCAAAACACCCAGAAGAACACCAGAACTTGCATTGCAGCCTCTGCTTCCTACATAGAGGAGGAACCTATGAAGAGAATTAGCAGTTGTTGACTTTTGTTGGAAGTAAAAACCCACAGACTCTCAGGCCTTCATGGCACATGATTGGAAACTGCTGCTGTACTCAGTGTTTTGTCTTTGGCGTACACTGCTTGATGAGCTGGAGAATGAGCCCATCAGTCTGCCAGCCAGCACTCATTCACCTCTCATACAGATTGAGTGAGTCTTACAAATGGCCTGCTTGGCTCGTTGGTTTTCAGACTTGGTCTTTTGTTGCCTGTGAGAAATGTATTTTTTGATTATCTGCCAACAAATCGCTCTCCCTCTGTTTGGTGCTGTGTTTTTCCATCAAGTCAGCAGGGATGTAACAGCATTTGGAACAGGAGTGGGTGAAGTTACTGTCAATCTGCACTGCTTTCCTCTGATGCAGTTTGCTCCAACAACGAGCACTTGCAGCCTGGCATGAAGGAGACATCCTCTGTTCTCCTTTTTTTAATTGAAACATAGATGAATCTGTAGTAGTCCAGTGAGTACAGTGGACACTAACAGAAGCTGTATCATTAAACACAAATAGATCAAGGTGGGAATGAACCACAACTTCCAATGCACAAAAACACATGAAAGTGTGAAATAAATACATTTTTTACAGCATTCTGAGACAAATAGAATAGAAGCAACATAAAATACTGAGATTAAAAAAAAATCAAAGTATGAAAGCTGAGAAGAACTGCTGATGATAATTTTCTGTGGGTTCATCTTCAGACGACAAGTCATGAGATCCATTGTTAACATAATACTCTTGATTTAACTGCTTTAAGACTGTTAATTCAGTATACTCAGAGATGTCAGAAACTACAGGGATTTTTTAAAGTCTGACACTGTGCACAGTTGTTGACTCACAAGGAGTGAGATTTTTGGCAAATCTGGCACCAAGAGTTTTTAAGTACCTTAATTGCCTCCATGAATTGTGGGACTGAGCCACTGCTGCAGCTTCGACGGCTGACCCTGTTGATGAGTGGCCAAATCAGCTTTCAGACTACAACAAATAACTTCCCTTGGTCTTCAGAGCACCATCGTGCACCACCTCTCCCCTTAAGCTTTCACACAGTATAGCCCCCTTCAACTATTCTGTGCCTCACATTTTTAAAAACCTGAGCTACACCATTGTTGAAGAATTTCCTAGCTGGTAAAGCTTCAGCTCACAAACATCGATACTTGATATTTGGATGTTTTTGTCTTATGGTTTTATTTTCTCACAAAAAGTACAGACATGAGTGAAAAGACAAGTGAAAAGTCTTTTTTCACATTCCTCAGAGGAGATAAATATCATGGCACTGGGACTGCAGACCATCAAACATCTTGAGTATTTTTTGCCTATTAACTTTCACAGGGAGTATTTGGAATGACTGTAATGTCTAATAGCTGTGGAAGAAAAAAGACGATCCACAAAAACATCTAGTCCTCCCAGCAGTCGGAGTGTGTGAAACTGTAAATCTCACTCACTTGGTTTCATGACTTCACACTTCAGCCAGAGACTGCTGGCAGTGGCTGCATTCTCCCAGGCTCTCGCCTTGTATGTTCGCACAACACTTGGATTGGTTCTGGCTAAGTGTGTGTGTGGATGCGCACCACAAAGTTGGATGCTTTATTGACGTCTAAGTGAGCATATCTCAGAAGTGCTGGGTCTGACTACATTATCCAACCCTTTCCCATGGCCTGGACACATTCCTCTGTGTAGGAAAACAACATAATACATGACTAAAGGTGCAAAAAAGTACATTTTACTGTCTCCTGAATCAAAGTCAACATAACATTCTGTATCTAGTGATCTTTGTCAGAACCACTGACTCAACAATAGGCTTCAGAAGTTTGACGAGCCACTGGCTCTGAAAGTATTTTTCCTACTTTGAATTCCAATTTACAGTGACGTGTTGTTTGTCTTAGAAACACAAGACTTTCCTCAACAATTCAAAGTAATAAGTTCCATTTCTGTTTGGAAGAACCTAGTCATGAGTCATGAACCTACAGATGTGAGTCAGAGCTGGAACAATTTGGAATATACCTGATTCATCAAAGGTTGACCTAGAATGTGAAAGTGAATTGATTTCACCCCTTTAAACCTTTAAACATGGCAAATATCGCAGCATCAGTGGTGTGTGAGGACACCCAGATATACTGTATAACTACTGCTGTCAATGCTGTGTCCCTGCAGAGCTGAACTCTGACAGAAAAAAGGAACATGGCAGGGTTACAAGGCTGAATGTGTCATTCATTCCAAGAGAAAATTCCAAGAAAATTGTTAAATGTGACAACTTCTCTTAAATCATTCATACATGCCATTTAACAATGAATCTGTGCGCACAAGTGCTTCTCACATAAGGCCCAATGGCTGTACAGAAAATGGACAGTTTTAACTTTTTGAACCCTTCGTGCTCAAGACATCTTCTCCTGTTTCGTTTATTTCTAAGTTCACTTTCTATGTTGCACTGTTCTGCACGAAACTCCCAACCAATTAGAATTTGAAGACATTAATGTCTCACCAAACAAATACATGTAAGACTTTTCTACACTGTCTATCCCCTCCTCAGAAACCGTGCATAATTACTGTACATAAACATGGATCTAGAATGCGTTGTATTAATTCTGTATTTTGCTCCCGTCTTGCAGCTCGCTACTATAAAGAGTGAGTCTCGTCTAAAGCATCTCCTCCAGAGATTACCCGGTTACTGTCCGGAGTCGATGGTAAGTCCACTCCTTTATTACAACACTAACTATATTTACATGCACAGAGGGCTCCCTTCTTAACCTGGTTGGGGTGTTATCATGCACCAGTTAGATTGGATGCAGTGCAACGAAACAGCCTGAACTGGGACTCATGGTTGTGTTGTATTGCACCAAAAAAGGTCTGAATGGATGGGAATTATATTGAAGCTTTGGCCTGTTAACCCCTCTATTGTTTTGGTGGAGAGGTTCATTGTTGAGAAAGCTACTGTACATCACCTGTTTGTGAACTAAGACTGTACACCTGATCTGACCACAATATGTTCAGAAAATGTGGTGCATATTATAAAAATGACAACTGAACCTGCAAAAATCAAAATGGTTGTTTGAAACATTGAAAGTGTTTTTTGAATTAATGACAGTGTGAGTAATTCTTTATTATGTTAATGCTAATGTAAAATGCACATTTTGTCAGTTTTGGTTAAACTTTGAGCAAATGCAATGTTCTGGTGTCTTGTGTTGTTGATGGTAATCTCTTGGCCAGTGTTGGGATCAAATTTGTATCAACTCTCTAATTAGACTTAAAGAGGAAGTGGGTTGGTGGTTGTGGATACCAGAACATAAGAGCACCTGGTTCAACCACACACACACACACACACACACACACACACACACACACACACACACACGCTCAATCTTTCCTCCCACCATGGCTAATTACAAAGCAGAGGGACTGGTTTGGTGCTTGTCTCATCTCTCTCCAAGCAGCCTATTAGAACCACACCAGTAATTAGACTTATACAGTCATAAATGTTTGCTCTCATCTGAACATGTGCTCTGCTCTTATTCAGCTGAACACATGCAAAAACACTGTAAGCTAGTACAAACACTACACACATGTATGCCATGTAAAGTCACATATGCATCTGTTATTATCTGTTGTTTGCATGAGGTCCACAAAAATGATTTGCTTCCCAAAAGTTTAACAAATAATGATGCTTAAAATGATATTCATCTGTAAAAGTGTAAAATAGACATTATACTCATTAAATTGAGGTTCAAATCATATTTCTATAACTGATAGTTGGATTTATTTTTACAGTTTTAGGTTTAGGATTAGAGGGGGAGTCTGCTGGTCTTGGAGCCAGAGCCAGTATAAGATTCTGCCGTATAAGATGGGTTAGGGTGCAAAATAGTCAGGCTGTAGTCTGATTGGATTCTACACGACAAAGGCACAGAAAGAACAGATAAGGCAAAAGTAAAGCTGTTTTTAATGACACTATGAAACTTAAACAGAACCTGATCCAACGGTGGGACTTTATCTAGCACATGTAAAAATATCGACAAATCCCTCTGAGAGGCAAGGGAGCGTGACACTGACTTGAATCTCTGCAGCATCATTTTAACCATGATGATCGCCAGATTGTTGTCTGCTAAAACAAAAGCCCATGAGGCAAGAGACACAGTGGGGTCTAGGCTCCCCACTACACAGCAATGCTGGAAAGGCATCCAATTGGCTGTGTAACAGGCTCCAGTAGACACAGTCCTCACACTCTGGATAGTGCACACAACATCCTGAAAGAGGCCCAGCTGCTGAAAGCATTTTCGTTCCGCAGCCAAAACCACAAACTCTGGCCTGTTACAAGGTAATTCCTGATCTCCTCCCCCTCTTGACACAGAGGGTCCCCATGCCACAGCAGGCACAGAAACCATGATACTCCGGTGTCCTAGAGCCGAGGGATCAGTGAAACCGGAGGAAAGGCATATAAAAGCATCTTGAACCATGGCTGGTGGTCAAATGCATCCACCATCGTTGGAGGATCATCCGTCGTGCTTGGGAGAACCAGAGAGCGCACCGTGCCTTTCCATGGGCAGCAGATCCATCTCTGCTCTGCCAAACCATCTCCAAATCTGGGAGACCATGTCAGGATGGAGTCGAAAATGGCCTTGACAAGGACCTCCCCTTGACATGATCTCTCTCCAAGTGTTCACCTCTCCAGAGATGTACACTGCTCGGAGAGAGAGTAAGTTTATGTGCAGCCAGCACAGCCGTCATTTGGCTATGTCCAGAAGCTGCACCGGACACACTCCGCCCTGGTGGTCTATGGTGGCTGCCAACACCTTGTTGTCTGTACAAATCATCACATGCTGATTCTGCAGCAATGGCCTGAAATACCTGTCCACTTTCTAAATCTGAACCTCTCATATTGAGGAGACCCAGAGGAATCACCACATGACCTACTGACATCATGCCCAGCAGCTGCATGACAGAGAGAGCTGTCACCACATTGTGAAGGGTGACACCATGAAGAGAAGCTATCAGTGTCTCCAGTCTCTGCTGTGAGAGCTGCACTCTCATGCTGACCCAGTTCAAATCCACCCCCAGAAAAAAACAAGCCGGAAGGTAAGATGAGAGCTATTTGTGCAGTTTATCATAAAGCCAACAGATGTGATACCGGTTTCATCATCTGCAACCTGGTGTCATGTTCATCCCTGTCCTCTGTAATGGCTTCAGAGCCATTTCCATGGATCTGGCAAAAGTGAGTGGAACAGGCCAAGCCAGAACCCTCAGTGCGATTGCACATATCGGGACATGCTCTGGTGCTACCCATGGGGGTTTCAGATGAAACGGGCCATAGTCTCCGGAGGCTGCCTCAGGCTCAAGCTGCCAGGACAGCAGTGTGAAGAAGTTGCTGTTTAGGAGAAGAAATAGAAAAACTAGTTGTGGGGCAAACCATAAGGTTAGACACAGCTTGCTCACACAAGTGTGAGGGATGTGAATGTGACAGCTGTGGCTGAGTCAGCAGATTCAGATACCTGTAAGAATCCTGCTCTCCAACCTGTCATTGCCTCTTCCTCTGCTTACAGTGGAGGGTTGGACCAGGAACAGACTGCCTGGCACCTTTAGGATCCCCTCCATAGCGCTGGCTACACAAGAGGGAGAACAGGGTGAGCAAAAAGCAGGGGGAACAGATGCACCCTCGGCAGCCTCCTCGGTGCGTTTTTGCCACTGCTGGTAATTTCATTAGACAGGGCAGTCCCGCCATTTACCAGAGGAGCATCAGCAAGTCCAGGCTGATGGGAAGATCAATGAAATCCTTAATGTGGAATTAATGTACCCAGATGTGCCAGATGAGTCTGCCATGATGGAGGCACATAAGGTGAGAGTTGATGTTGTAGCCTTGTTAATCTCCTATGCATCTTCTGAAAACAGCCTATTCGGCTGAGTGGTTAGGGAGAAGGCCAGCAGGTAGATGTTCACTGCTCCCAATGCTTGGAAGGCACACTGGTGACCCTGGTGTGCCCAATTGGGCAGTCAGCTGGTCCTTTTTGGATAAAGGACCGGAGCACCATCAAGTCACCGTATTAGCCTGCCTCACACCAAATAAGGTTGCGAGGTGGCAGGAAACCACTTGGCTGGCAGAACCAAGGACAGATAACTGGACATCTCCTGGAGACCTGCTTCTGAGCACCTGCTGGGGGGAGGGTTGCAACCCACACAACCATCAGTGGATGGATGGGTTGGAGTCCTCTGACATCAGATAGCCTTAGATGGCAAAGCCTAAATAAAACAGCTCTTCATGTGATTAGAAAAGAGCAGAGAAGGAGCATCGCTTCTTTCCCAGCACAGAGAAATGCACTTCTGCTGTGAACAGCCGGGCTACTGATCACACAAGAATGAACCTATCACGGTGCTTCTGCCTCCAAAAAATGTAATTCAGGACTGTTTGCGCTTGTTCATTTTGAAAGAGCAACGGCCAATGGTGAAAGTCCAACACTCAACCTGCTGCAACAATGGCGTAACTTGATCACTCAGCTGATCAGCCAGTCAGTCAGTCACAGGCAACCTTGGTTGCAGGCCTGGCCCCACAGTCCAGCCAATAAACACTATGGCCAGAAGTGAAGCTGACCTGTGAGGGAGAATGTAATGTGTGTGATCTTGATGCAGTTTCATCTTTGTCTCTTGTTTAAAATGATTCACTCAACACAGTTTGCAAGCTGTGCTTGAGTAAATTTCTTTCCATGTGTCCATATAACTTTGCACAGATATCATATATTTCAAATGAGTATTTCAGTTCAGGCCTGCTCTGACCTGACAAGAACAAAACTATGAGAGAAATGCTGTTTAGTTGGTCCAATGTAAAGCCATTGAATTCTTGATCGTATCAGTTTAAAACAGAAATAATGAAAACTTTTATCAGACACGTACACAAAGGCCCTGGCTTACTGGAAGGCTTTTTTCTTTGGCCTGACTAAACTACAACATTATTCTTCCTGTCATGTTCTTGCCTTATTGGCCCCTGCTTCATCACAAATCATGTTTATGCCTCTTGTAAAGACACTGTTACTCCTCAGCCTGCATCATAAATGATGTTGATGCCTGCTGACAGAAACGTTTGTTCACCAGCCAAGAGACACGAGGGGGAGTGTCAACAGTGACGTGCTTTTGCACAAATGACTGTCCTGTAAAACATTACAGCATGAAAGGGATTTTTTTTCTACCACACTTCTATGTCCATGTCTTTCTGTGACGCTGTCCCTGTCTGTGTCTCTCTGTCCTTTGGGCAGAGACAGACGACCTTGTTTGTGATGATTAATCCCACAACATTTCACCACAAACCTAGTGGGAGTTTCATAGGATTCATGTGTTTTCCTGTTTTTCAACACTGTTTTGATCCAAAGAATGTGATGTTTGTTCTGTGTAAATTTAGAGAAACTTTTCACAGCTTCTTCAGACTTTAGACTTAAGAATTTAGACTGCTTCTTTATTGATCCCAATTTGGCAAATTGTTTTGTTGCAGTAGCAATTAAACATACAGACAAACACAGAATGTATACAACTTTTTTTTTTTTAAAAGTAGCAAAAAATATAAACAGATATAACAGCAGTTTGATAAAACTAAAACTAAGTACAGCTAAATATATAGTTATATAATATGTATTATAATGTATAATACATATAATAGAATAGAATAGAATAATTATAATAATAATAAAAATACAATATAACTAAGTATATAAACAAGTATTCCGTCCGTCTGTCTGTCCGTCCTCTGTAAACTTCACGATAAAGAGTTGTACTGAAAGTCTGAGGTGTACAGAGTGAAGAGAAAAGGAGACAGAACAGTCCCCTGTGGTGCTCCTGTACTACCTTCCACGGTCTCCGGCAGAACGTTGCCCAGTCGGACAAACTGTGGTCTGTCTGTCAGGTAGTCAGTAATCCAGGAGATTGTGGGCGCGTCGACTCCCATCCCTTGCAGCTTCTCACAGAGGAGCAGCTGCTGAATGGTTTTAAATGCACTGGAGAAATCAAAGAAAGTGATCATCACAGTGCTGCCGCTACAATCCAGGTGGCAGTGAGCACGTTGAGCAGGTGTATGATGGCATCGTCCACATCCAGGAGGGGTTGGGAGGCAAACTGTAGAGGGTCCAGTGATAATTTCACCTGCGGTCAGAAGAGGGCCAGGACCAGCCTCTCCAGCACCTTCATCTTGAGCAATGTAAGGGCAACGGCTCAGTAGTCATTGGGGCCAGATGGAGATTTCTTTAGAACAGGAACCACACAGGACGTCTTCCACAGCCCGGGGACTCTCTGCAGGCTCAGGCTCAGGCTCAGGCTCAGGCTCAGGCTCAGGCTCAGGCTCAGGCTCAGGCTCAGGCTCAGGTTGAAGTAACTTCAGGAACTTTTCACATCTCTTCAACATCTCAGTCACTTGTTTAGTATATTTCTTCAGACAATTTTTTTTCAAAGCCAATGAATTACAGTACTAGATGAGTCTGCCCCTAAGGATTTCCTGTCACCTACCAGAAAATTATAACCAGTGTAACCAGTAACCGTAAAGTGGAAACAGGATCACCAGTCAGCCCTCATTTACTGTATCTTGGGAGATCGTAGCTGGGGGCAGACAAAAATGCACAGTGAAAGCGAGGTTTATAGTGAAGCAGTCTAAATGGAGATGGTGTCATTATTCTACACCTGTTATGTTGTTTAATCAACATTGTGAGTCAAAGTGTGTCCATTAGACATTTTTAAATGCATAAGCACTTCATATGTTAAAGTACAAATGTGATACTTTCTCCATAAAGCTGTAACCAAGAGTCCACTACCATAGCTGAAAGCAGAAGCCAATGGGGTTTTTGCACTATCCTCAGCAATCGATGTGTACATACTAGTATTCTTGTCCATGCGGGACTTTCCGTTGCACTCCAACAGTGTAGTGTGCATTATGAAGGAATATACACCAAACAGACTGGAAATCTGCCTGCAAGGTTGAAAGAAAATGGCCCTTAGAAAAGCCCAATATACAGCATTGAGTATTTTTCTCTAGTATTAAATGAGGATTTCACAAGTTAAAGTCTAAACCCAGTATATGTTTTTGAACTCTAACCCTCTTATGTTAACAGTAAAGGGTGCTTTCACATGCTTGGTTCAGTTAAAACAAAATGTGTTTGCCCATTTAGTGCAGTAGTTTTGGGCTGGTCTGAAAACCATCAGCCAAACCCTGATGTAGACTAACAGAAAGAGGGTCTCAGTCCACACAAAACAAATGGACCAACCGAAGGATTTGTTGATAAAAGATGGATGATTTCAAAAGCTGCAATACTGCTGAATCCATCTACTGATTAAGTACTGCTCAGGAAGTGATCTTACAATCAATCTTTATGAGCCATGTATGCATTTGTGTAATTATACTAGACACCTAGAACTTTCTCATCCTGTCTCTACCTGATAATGTTTCTAATCAGATACTTCTGTATCAGCAGAATTAAATTTGAATTAAAGTGTAGGATGACAGTTGACAGAACTGTTCAATCAATGAACTACCTGTCAGTCTATGTGTCTTCATGTTTACTCCTCTTGGGTCATTTGTAAAATGTCAGTGTGAACATGAAAACTACACCAGAACTATAATGGAACAATATATAATTTCTTTCCCTTGGTCTGGACCAAATGAATCCAAATACAGCTGTGAAAGCACCATGAAGGTAGCATTAAACTAATCTATTAAAATTTTAACTACCTCTACAAGCAGAATTGTATCCCTAGTATGTATATCAAGCACAAACGTAAGGTATATTATGTGAAAGTGTGCAAAATGCAATTTAGTGGTAAGCTAAGGAAGTCTTTTATACTATTCTGAAGTAAATCCTTCCTAACTATCCTTCACAGGTAAAAGTAAAGAATAAAAAAAGTATTAACCTACTATGTCAAAATAAGGTATAAGCCCAATATAGTTTTACAAAATGCAGACTTGTACAAATAGGTGTTTCCAACTTTTCCTGGGGACCAAGAACCTTCTGAGGAACTCAGGAACCAGCTTATTCTTTGGTCCAGTACTGATTGGTTGGTGCTGTGACTGTGACCACAGTTTAACCAGCATACATCTGGATGTTTGCTTTACGTATCTCCTTTAATGAACCCTCAAATGGTCGCCCACTGAGAAGCATGTAGCAGTTCTAAGATTATATTCACAAAAACAGCTGATTACAATTGTTGGTCACACAAACCATGAGCCAGTCATCACAGAGGATTAACCATGGTCCAAGAGCTATGTGGTGGATCAGCACACCAGCTGCACATACATAATTCCAGAGGTTTGTGAATGTTTGTGAGTGTGTGAAGACAATGTTGGGGCCCTTAGGGTGCCGTGCCACAGATCTATAGATGTCTACAGATGTCCTTTGAAAAACTCAACTTTTTTCTCAAAAGGACAATATTTTGTTTCTGCATAATGAGACATCATAGTCTTAATCATTCATTTCAGCTTGTTTGTTTGATTGACGGTTACCTCATCCTCTCAGTCAGCCACCACAGCTCCAACCAGACCTCTTCCAGTTTGATCAAATATGGTATTTCTTGACCTGTGCTTGATTGACATCAACTTTTTCCTTTGCCTTCCAGAATGAACTTTGGATGTGCATCAACTCTACACTTCCAGGTAAGAGAAGAGTACTAGTATTGAACCCAGTATGTGTAGCATTTTAAAATTTCTGACTTTGGCATCTCCTAGCAGCTCCATTGATATGTTTACTTGAACAATACAACAAATTTGTAATGAGGAAGAGAGAAAGAGAGAATTATCACTAACTGTGCAGTTCCCCTCAGCTCTACAGAGCCGTTTAGCCTCTTTTAGCTGTTTGATTTGAGAGCCTGTAACTTTACTGTTGTCTGTTCAAAAGTCCTGATAAACTGCTGTGTACTACCGGCGCAGTCCCAATTGTCAGACACGGTCAATAACTAGCTGTGGAACATTTAGCAGCTAAAGATCCACATAGTTTTCTGAGGGGTCAGAGCTTGAGACTTACATTCATCATGTCACCTGGAACAGGATTCTAATTAAATGCTAATGTTGCTCTATGTCTGTTGGATATGTAAATCAGCAACTGTTAGACAGCATGTTAGCAGACAAGTTACCAACTTTATAAGGCTGTTATGTGGAAATGGCGTACGTGTGTTATGTTCATGTTATTATGGACTTCTGTGAAGTGGCAGAAAAAAAGATTAATGCAGCTTTAAAGACATAGCAATCAGATAAATATGCTACGTTTAGGGCCTTTAAATATTACAATATTGTAAGAGGCTATATGCAAGTCTATTTTAGTTTTCTAATTCTTGTGTTTTTTAGCGAAGTGAAAAGTGATTTAGATACAATTGTTTTCATTCTCATATTTATTCCAATATTTAAACTGGTGGGTCTATCAGAAAATAACTGCAGACATACAGAATACACTTACAATAAATCAAAAAGAAACACATTGACTCTAGGACATGACATTCAACCCAAGCTGTACCTACTGTGTGTATCTGGTTGCATGAGAAGAGATGGTAGCAAGTGAAGCTGTTAAAGCTGTGAGGAGAGCTAGCCCTGACCAGAGCAGACAGCAGGCTGGGGATCAAAGGCCTAAATCCTGCTGCCTATGCTTGGAACAAATCTACCTGTCAGAAGCCTAATAGTCTCCAGATTGGGAGGTATTGTTATTCTTACTTTTTTTGTACCCACTCAGCACTGGTGTCCAGACAGCTTCAGAACTCTGTAAAGATTTAACCTGTTAAGGAACAAGCCTCCCTCCGATCCTCCCAGCCTCTGAGATATCATCAATTCTCTGAAGTTCAGTGCATTCCAGCAGCTTTTAAGGATTTACTCTGTTGGTGTGACCAGCTCTCAACATGTCAGCTTCAATTAATGATTCCCGTCACTTATCCGAAAGCTTTTCTTCCATTCTCGCAAAGTGCAGTGGAACTTGTTGGAAGTCAACATATAACAGATTTAGTGGCAGAAAAAGCCATCGTTCAATATCACTTGGAAACAGCAGTTAAAACAAAAGATAAGATTTGTGTCATTTATTTTGAAAAATGGAAACATCAAACAGCAGCTCTATGGCCATACATCTTACTGTAACACAGTGAGGTGTTAATGAGAAAAAATTGAATATGTCAGTAATAGCTAATCATTTGTGAAAGGAAAAAATCTTTAGTAAATCAACTCAAGAATCACACAGTCAAGTTTTACGCAGTTCAGTGGCCAGTGTAGCTTCAGGCCAATTACCTTCCCAAACTGGTACGCAGTTTGCAAGTGGTGTACTCAGTGATGGACATGCCTGACACCATATTTGGTCCCTGAATAGAAGGAGGATATCAATGGTATAGAGGACGTACTTACCTCAGCAGTTAAGGACACTTGAAAAGCACTTTACAAAGTGCAATACAGTGTATATTCACTGCTAATGTAACCCTAACCCTAATATAAAAACTAAGATAAAATAAGCAGAGAAGCAGCAAAAATACACTGTATTGAAGTAAAAATGAACAAGTAATTTGGAACTTTTTAAGAACTAAGAAAATACCACTATAAAACCTCATAAGCCTGGTTTAACTAACAGAACACAGCTGTCCCACCGCCACAGCTGGCCAGCTTTGGGACTCTGATGGAACATTTTAGATCTAGTGGTATCACAGGAATTGGTATTTCTGTCTCTGGAAGAATTGATCTCTCATTCGCTCTGTACTTGAAATTCTCCCTCTGTTCATTGAAGATTGGTTCAAAATGTCAGCTATAGATATATATAGATACAATATGTGACGTTGTCTGTTTGGTCAGTTATCTGCAGAAATTAGACAAATGCACCATCAAACATGACATATATGCAGCTTTTGATGAAAGCCAGCGTTGTCCTAAGAAATAAATTGACCTCCACAAACTGTACAAGCTACCCTCCATAAAATAGATGTGCATAACACATGGTCGATCCTGTGGTGTTTGATTTGTCTCCAGGAGTTTCCAGGAAGTCAGATGGCTGGGTTGGGCTGGGCTGCTGTGAGCTGGCTATCTCAGCTGAGTGTCGCAGGGAGTGCAGACAGGTGAGATGTTCTAAAAAAGCATGATCAGCTTTCTTTGTCAGAGTGACTGCACTAACGTTAGTGCTGCTCAGGCCTTTATTCATGTTTAGGTAAGGTCCACCACTGCTCTGTGTTCACAACAGAGTTTACCAACTTTGATTTCATTTCTCTTTCCTTTACAGGCGTCATCTAAAAATGACATAACAAAAGTATGCAAAAAGGTCACAGAGGTAAGTCAAAGAGTTTCAAAGAAATACAGTTATTTCAGCAGCTGCAGGTTAACTTTTGAAAGAGCAGAATGATAAGACCCAAGTTCTCTCATTCACACATAAGCTATAAAAAAATGAGATATATTGCCACTATTCTTAATAACTGTACTTCTTCCACTCCACATTTCACTAGCAGTGTTGCTGCCACCACTACTGCTACCACTGTGAAATGTAACAGGATACTAACAGTAATTTCAGTTTAAGGGAAAACAAAATATACACCATCGTTTAAAAAACACAAAATAAATTGGAACAAAAAATGTAAAGGGATCAAGGAAACCTCAACAAAATTAAGATTTTTTTCATGAAGATGAGAATTATCTCATCTTAAGTGCAATGGTTCCCAACCTGGGCTGGGTAACCCTCATGGGCTCTCAAGATCAATCTGAGCAGTCACAAGATAATTAAATGAATCAGAAAGATTAAAAAAAACATATTCTGCAGCACAAAATTTTTTATTTTTTATGATTTTTGTCCAATTTTGCACCTTTTCCTGTACCTGCTAAATACTTTCACATCTTCGTAAAAATCTCTAAAAATCCATCAGATGAAACAGAGAAGGAAGAATCACTTTGGTTGAACTGCTCATGACTTACATACTATACTAGGGCAGAAGGCCTTTGGTTTAGTCATCGTAAGCAGTTTGTAGTCCAGAAGGCTGAGAGCCACTGAGACCAAGCTTTATGTGCTGTTTGTTTAATACTACATTGAAATAGTGACTTTTGTCTTCTTTTTCTAGAACTCGCTCTACAGCTGCATCACCAAAAATGAGAGTAAGTTGCTACTCACACAGATATAAACAAGATAAACAGGGAAGAATCCAACAACTGCAAACAATGATCTCATCTTTCCTTTCAGCCAATAAACAAATAAACCATTCAAGCACACCACTATCTTGTGGGACCAGTGGATGGGCTTGTTTGTACTCTTTCTCTGCTTCTCTCTCTCTCTGTGTCCCATTCTTGCCCTCTGTCACACATGCTGTAAATACACAACATGCACAGATGCTCACACGCAGCAGAGCCATATTATTTGCTGAGCATGTGAGCATGTCAATAACTTCCTGTTGAGAGGAATATGTTTCAGAGGAGAGTTTATCTGCCAGAGGTTTAGACACTGAATCAGGCCGACAGTGCATGGATATGTTATTGACAATGAAACACTCAGGCGCAAAAAGTAAATTATTGCTTAGATTGTGAATTTTTATTATCATAGACACTGTTTAATGCATGTTAGAATACACAGTGTAGGTCATTAAACAGGGAAATATGGAGAGCATGCAGTGAAGCTGCCAGTGAAATGTCGAAATTACTGAGAACAAAACATACTGGCAACATCCATACTCACTTTATATGCCATGACAGTTCTTTCAAACAATATTTTGTTCCGCATCAGTCTTTGTGGCAGCTGCAGTACAGCGTGAGCAGAGAGAGAGAACAGTGCACTGCAATGATGGGGTATATATGAACGTTTTTCCTTCATGTCATAACATTGACCAAGGAGACAAAGGTCTTATACTCCCTGCAAAGGCACTTCTGAAAATCAGTATTCTTTTTCATGTGAGAGCTAGATGAGGATATACGTGCTGGTAGATTTTGTTACCTGTGCACAGAGCCAGGCTCGCTTCTCCATTGATAGATTGGTTTTATTGCACATGCAACTCCTTGCAGTGGTGAAAAGAAAATTAGCTGCTACTCATTAGAGCATTTACCTGTGCACATTTGTCAGCATTTGCTGGTTTCACACCGGGTTTTCATCAAAATGTTCAGCAACATTTATTCCAAGTTCCATTAGCTAAAATAGTTCCATACCTGTTCAAATTTCACACACTAATTAGCATTTAAGACCCTAGAGCATTATCATTTCAGCAGTATAGCACAATACCACATGGCCACTCAGCACTATCATTTACAGGAGCCATTATGGGTGATCTTTTACTACTGTACCAATGTTTTTAAGGATTTTGGTTTGCCAGTCATGTCAAAAGTGCTCTCTTACATCACGTTTTTAAAGGTCAGTTCACTTTGTTACTCACAAAAGCACTGGCGTGTGTTTTAAGAGATTTGACCTGTATGTGTGTTTGTGTGTGCTCCTCCAGTGGGCTCCACATGCTGCAGCTATGCGGGACGTCACACCACCTGTAGGGAGTACTGCCAGGCCATCTTCAGGACTGACTCGACCCCCACAGTGTCCCAGATCAATGCTGTCAAAGAGTACTGTCAGAGTCACAGCGCTCAGCTGCTCAGCTGCGTCAGCAACTTCACCAAGTCCTACCCCATACGCAGCCCCATAGACAGTAAGTCCATCCACACCTCACTCTGCAGACACACAGCTGATTCTCTGGATTCACTAGTCGAACACAGATGCTTTGTTAGTATGCCATTATTTGTGGGGATTCTAAGTTTGCCAACTCAAAAGGATTTTTTTATTCTTGTGGTAACTGGTCATGCAAAGGTTTTGGTTTTATTTGTCCCACTTTTGCGATATCTGCCTTTCAAATCTCTGCCTTCATTCTAACACAATGGAGGTAAATGAAATTTAGCTTGTGGTGCGCTAAGCTTTGAAAAGACAATTCAAAATTGAACAGTTCTTTCCAGTCCAGTTCCTTCCAGGAACAGTTTCCTTATTGTTCTGGATGATGCACCGAATATGTCATCAACAGATCGACAGAACTAAGGCTACTATTTCCCTTCCAGTTCTTTGCCTGTGTTTTAGTGCTTCAATGTACAGTTTTACCTTTGGACAGAGCCATTCAGGCATCCTGCAGCTTTTCAGGTTTACTTTTTAATATCATGTTCTTTCTTTCCTACTCATTCATTCCATCTTTCATGACTGATTGACTTTCCTTAAGAAAGACAGTAGATGGGAGCCTCCTACTGGAAAATACTGTTCACCTCAGGTTTCAGAATTAGTTTCAGAGTTACCTGGTAACTTGTTAACTTCTTGAACTGTGGTATCAAGTACTCTTGATAGAGCCATATATATCATGATGTACTACATTTTCCAGCACTAATCAATTCATCCGTTCCTTCCAGGTCTGTACTGTTGTGACCGGGCGGAGGCTACACACTGCCAGGTGGCTTGCCGACGAATCCTTCGCACCATGAGCACAGAGCATGAGATCATGGAGGGTTTGATTGAGGAGTGTGGCTCCCAGCCTCTTCCTCAGGAACCCATGTGGCAGTGCTTTCTGGGCAGCGCCCAACCTCCCTCCCCACCGGAAGAGGAGACCCCCCATCCCGCCAAAATGGACTGTGCGAAGCTGCATTGCTGCTCCAAGGCGAACACCTCTGTCTGCAGGTAGACCTTAGTAGAAGCCAGTACATTTGTGTCATCTGCTCTGAGGCGGATCACAGGTTGAGGTGAAACATGTCAGTTTTTCTTGCTATAACTTAGACTGTGCTCTCTGTCAGGGACATGTGCCAGAGAATCAGCACTAATTGGGGGAGCCAGACGTGGCAGGACTTTGACCAGCTCTGTGAGTACAACCCCGTGGAGACAGAGCTCATCAACTGCCTGGCTGATGTCAGAGAGCCCTGCCAGCTAGGCTGCAAGGACCTCACCTACTGCACCAACTTCAACAACAGGTTAGACTTCTGCATTCTCACCATACTCTTGTATGTTCACATAACACACAGTGATTGCAACCATCTTGAAAACAGCACCAGGGTTCCAAAATTCTAAGACCAGCAATCAGCACAAGCCAGCACACTTACAGTTTATTCAGAAAATGCAGCCGTCGATCCTCACACTCATTTCTTAATCCTTTAACTGTGCTCCTGAGCAACCATGTGAAAATGTATCATTTAGAGCCTGAAGGAAAGAAAGAGGCCGAGAGGGAAAACAAGAGACAGATTTATGTTGAACCCAGTGTGACCCTGGAGTTATCAGAACCACAGCATGTTTTACACACTGTCAACAGATGGGGCCAGAAGCCAAATGGAACGACTTCAAAGGCTGTACTGGGAAGTCACACTAACACACACACATCAAAACAAACTCAAATATGCTTCACACATAGTCACAGCAGTCTGCAGGTCACCTGGTGAGAAAGGCAACCACAAAAGCTCACAGTCACTTCACTCTGTAGAGCATTCTGAAGAGCATAGGTTATGAGAGAAGAGATGTGAGTTAGATTAGATTGGAATGTCAAATATTTTAAAATACACATTTATTTATTGCACACATTTATTGTCTGTAACTAACTTGGTAGCATCAAAACTGTGCTCTAAACATTGACCAACAGGTATCAGATATCAACCACGATCAAATCATGGTTTATTTAGTGGCTTGAAACATAAGATGCACATAAGAGAGATTGACTTTTGACCCTGTCTGTGGGAAGAGGTTGATAGATGTCTACATTTACGTTAATCCACATACTTTCAAGCAAGTGAGAATACTGAACAGCGGTTTCAGACTGGAATTGGTTTAGTCTGAAACCAGATGGTTGAGTGATTTGGACACTTAAAATGTTAATTGTGATGTTGATTAATCTGTGATGAAGATTTTTGGACCCAAAACAACAATAAAATTAATGCTGTTTTGTGGATTAAGTGTTTGATTTTAACAATAAGGCACATAAGGCAGAGAAGCAGAAGCCACACCAGATGTTCAGGTTCCCTCACATGACATATATTTAATTGGATCTGTGATTGCCTCAAAACTATGTCAAAGCTATGTCACTCAAGTGCATTTTCACACCCGCTGCTTGTGCTGCTTGTCTATGAGATTTTGAGACACCTGTCTCTGAAACTTTGATTGGGTCCTTGTTTTGGTTGTTTTTGTTCATCTTATTCCGCTCCAATTGTTCACTGCTTAGAGACATTTCTTGAAACCTACACCAATAAAACCAAAACTAACTTTATAGATACCGGTAGATTACAGTAGATTAAAGGTCTACAGCCGTGCTAGCAGCTCTGTGAGGCTGTACTTAGGTACAGCAGTGCTTTGAGATGAATGCTAAATGCTAATGGCTGCATTAAATGAAAAGTCACGGGATCAACAAATTCATTATTTATTATCGGTGCATCCTTGTACGCCACAGCCTTCTCTCAAAGTATGCTACACCTTTTATTCAAATCACAAGCATTTACCCAAAGCTGTCTGTAATTACAAAGAAAATTATTTGACAATCTATGGTTTCAGATCATGATGGTGTGGAGCTCATGCTGTGGCATTGTGGGAATTAATGTTCAGGCAAACAAACTGTGTGTGAGGCTCTTTGAGTTTCCTTTGATGGGCTCCAGGAGAGCCTTGTATGGGTGTCTCCTCCCTTGAAGGGTTCAAACGTGGGGCTGTGTAGGCAGGAGCAGCATAGAAGACAAACACTCGTCTGGAGGTGGTGAAGAATGGGGTTAATATGTGTCTCACAAGACCTCTTGATTTTAAGGGGTGCAAAAAAAAACTAGGCATTTTTCAAGAATACACAGCTGGCATAAGGTCACAGTGAAGACATCAACAGAAGGTATATTCACAGAGCTGCCACTCTCTCCTGAACATTCTTGTCCTGCATTTCACAAGTATGTAGTTAAAAAGACCAAAGCCTAACAGAACAATGGCCAAGTACCATGGAAAAGATAACACAGAATTTGTGAGAAAGAAACCGATTGTGTATGTATGATTGTTAAAGAAAACACAAGGGTTGCAATCAATTTTTTTTATCCAGAATGATGTGAGTGTTGATTGCTATGGTTCCAAGAAAGAAACATATTACAATATCTTCCCCAAATAAATCATAAGTCCAGCCTTTAAATCGTGTTAAATATTTGCACATTGAAGTATCAAAAGTATTTCAAATGATGACCCAACTTCATTATATTATTTAACAAATATTATCCATTAACCTTCATGTTAGCTCTTAAGCACACCATAATCACAAACAATAGAAAGAAACTGCCTCTTACATTGAAGGCTATTAGATTAGTTTCAACATTATTGTCATCGTCAGAGTGCAATGAAATGCAGTAAAGATTGGCGAGGAGATAAAAGAATTACACTGCGATGGCCGGGAATCGAACCCGGGTCAACTGCTTGGAAGGCAGCTATGCTTACCACTATACCACCATCGCTGTTAAAAGACACATGAGAAATGGCTGCAACCACTCAATCAAGGTGAAAGTGTTTGGAGACTGAATCACTACTTAGTGTCTTCTAACACTCTGATGCAATTTTCACAGGAAATAATCTGCACAAAATCCATCCACATGGCACACATTCGGTTCACATTTGGTTTGATTGTACAGTTTATCAGTTGTTCTGTACTGTTATTGTTGTGCATTGAATATGATATGAAATATCCAGAAAATATGTCACTTAGTCAGGGTCGTCAGTTTACTCAATGATAGAAAAGGGTTGGAAAACACTGCTTCAGAGGACCCATATGCTTGGGCTGACCAACAAAAGGACAGCCTAACAGAGACTGTGGTAATGGTGCAGCGTTGGTGATTTCATGCCTGGATGTTCCCCTTAAAATAGACGTAAAAATGTGAATCTCAGGAGGGTTCTTATCCTTGACATGAACATGCTTGTAATGTATTGTACAAAAGTGATTTTACCTGCTCCCAACAGCTACAGTGGAAGGCAGGATGCAGAGCCTGGCATCATAGCTGGCTGCATTCACGACCTCCCTGATCCCTCTCTTTAATCACACAAGGTCAATGACAAGCACAAAGCATTCTGTCTCATGCGCACAGACTGTGTACGTCACCAAGTGCACCTGCTATTTTCATTCTTGTATTTGCAGCAGTGCAACGTGCGAAAGGGCTGTGGAGCCAAGTGTTCTCAAACCTATGACCCTATGGAGTCATTTCATTTATACAGTCATACTGACTTTTAATGCAGCACTGTTGAAGGGATTAAAAGTCACATATTTCAATATTGGTTTTGATTTTGCATCTCATTTCAAGTTTTACACAGTAAAACCACCTTTATTGAAACAAAGATGAAGAACCATTTTTGTATGTACTACTGCAGCCTTGATTAAGTTGCTCTTAATAAGAGCAACTTAATGACAAATTTACTTTTGGTTTCACACAAAACCACTGCTGACCTCTGATATGACCATGGGGTTAAGTCAAGTTAATGATACATGGTTTTACACAGACACACTCCCTCACACACTCACACACAGTTGCTTCAAGGTAAACAAAGCGTCCACTCATCAACAGCAAATGGAATGATGGAACCACACCCAGACCTTCTGCCTGGAACCTTCTCCTTTTAAACCACCAATTAGCTGACTCACTTGAGACCAAACCCACCAATCAGACATCAAAGACACTTCCTGGTACAGTGGAAGGGAAAACAGTCCTCGCGTTACCCAGAGGGAGTTGAGCTCCCTCTGCAAGGGCTGCAGAGCAGATGGCTATAAGGCTAAAGCTACAGCACACCTTGTCCTGCAATCATCCGATTGCTCGTGTTTAGAAACTGACCAGATGATGGTTGCTTTTGTTCGGAGCACACTTTTTAAAATGTTTACTTTTTAGTACAAAGCAACTTTTATTTTACTTTGAGCTCTTGTCTCTGTCCACAGGCCAACAGAGCTGTTCCGCAGCTGTAATGTCCAGTCAGACCAGGGAGCCATGAACGACATTAAGCTGTGGTCCAATGGGACGATCAAGATGCCTTTCATGAATATACCTGTGCTGGACATCAGGAAGTGCCTGCCAGACATGTGGAAGGCCGTGGCCTGTTCCCTGCAGATCAAACCCTGTCACAGCAAGTCCAGAGGGAGTGTCATATGCAAGTATGTCTACTAACATCCTTCAAGTATCAAGTTATTACCCAGTAGTAGGTAGTAACGGGCGCACATGACCAGGAGGAAAAATGTGGAGTTAGACTAAAGTTGACCTATAATCAATACAGATGTTTTTCAGATTCAGACCATCATTAATGCTCTTACAGCGTCAGTGAATCTAAATCACTTCAGGAAAGAAAATAAAGATAGAAATAAAAGTACTCTGATGCTGAATGTCAAAGTTATCAAGATTCAAGTTAGCAAGACATACTCACACAGCAAAACAACATAAACCCCATTCAGGCTGGCTTTTAACATCATCTGCTCTGGTCAATGATTTTAATCCCATCCGGAGGCTGTATGTGGGTAAAAGCCCCCACCGCAGTAATAATTACAGTAATAATGCAGCCTACTGTTTTTCAAGAAACTCAATGACTCACTGAGCATAATAAATAAAGTCTGGAAACCACTGCAGTAACCAGTACCTATTATCTTAAATGATTATCTATAGCTACAATAAACCACAGGTCAAGATCTGACCTCAGATCAGCAGGATACAGACTGAAGCATTAGCATGGCTGTTACTAGAACTTACAGCAGCCCCTTTTAGAGTTTTTAAGCAACTGGGTAATCGAATTTCTATGTTTGTCAAATGTTTCTAAGTTCAAGGACGTATCTCTAAATTCTTTATCGCGCATACACTATGTGTACATGCAAAAGTGGGCTAGAAACCTGAACTGCTGCCATGGGGACAGTGGATGCTCACACAAGAAGATGCATTTTATGGATCTGTCTCCATGTAATGATTCTTAATTACTTGTCTTCTACCTAACTTTTGTGGTCCACATGTGGCATGTTTTTCCCATAAATGCATAAGGTGAATTCAGCTTTCTCTTTATCATCCGTTTCCTCTTCTCCTGTCTCTAAATACATGTACTTGAGATTTGATAGACAGGTGGAGGCCCTGTCATTCTCTTAGAATCTGCTGTGTCATGTCTGTAGTGTGTGTGTGTGTGTGTGTGTGTGTTTGTGTTTGTGTAATATATATGTTTTGTTCACTCATTTGTCAGATACAACCTTCCCCTCAGCTTGTGATCCCCCACTTGTCCTGGATAACATTTCAGCATCACACATTGTCCAGCTTCAGGCTGTGTGTGTTGGCAGAGCCTCTCACTCTGCACCCAGCCTCGCTTACACCCTCCACAATTCTACACTTGTTGACATAGAAGCGAGCACTTTAAGTTGATTGACTCTTGTAGGGTATTTTCAAGCAGGCTTTTTAGTGTCCTGTCATCTCTTCTCTGTTCACAGGTCAGACTGTGTGGACATCCTAACCCAGTGTGGGGACAGGAAACGTTTCCATGAAGGACAAACTCCAGAGAGGATCTGTGAGCTTCTTTCGCCTATTGATGACCCTGAACGCTGCATTCCCCTCCACAGATACCTCAGTGAGTCACAACCTCAAGTATATATTCCTCAAGGGGACCTGGAATGTTTTTGAAGCTTCAGTGTTGAACAGCAGTCACTCTTTCCTGTAGTGCGATGCAGAGGAGCTCAGTTACTCATGGAAATGCCAACAAGAATACAGATAGAAACAAGATAACAGAAAGAAACCTTTCCATACTGCTTTGTGGCCACCAGGGAGCAGAGGAACGCAGTTCAGAAGCTGACAGCACTGACATTATATCACCTCAAGAAGCTGATACAATTAACGTTTTAGCAAACTGTTGACTATTTATGCATTCAACACGCACACAGCAACAACAGTGTCCTATTGAAGTTGTGTTTCACACCACCTGACAAGTTAAAACCAATAATCACCAGCCTGTTAGCAAACTGCGTCAGTCTGTTGCTTGATGTTGGGCAGGTAGTGTTACAGTGAGTTTATTTGCTTAAAGCAGCTGCCTGCTGTTGATGAGAGTGCTGAGACAAAACTATTCAGTGAATGTGCCTTAAAACCAAAACAATGAGCATGGAGAACAAGGTCATTGTTGAGCTAATCACAAGGCAGTGCTGTCAGATTGGAAGTCTTGCACTCTGTTTTGATTCCTATACAAATAGCCTTCATCAAATATAATGCCATTTTAAACAGCACAATACATTTAGAGAAATAATGAACATGTCTTATTTATATGAGGAAACAGTTAAGGGTGTTTTCCTGCAACTAATACAATGACTGCACATGTTCACATTGTCACTTTATCTAGCAGCCATGCTAAATCCTGTTTTACATATCCACTGCTCACATGCACCCCAACCCCTTCATACACCCTCCAGCCCCCAGTTCCCTAGGCAACAAAATCATTGAGGAGGTCATCCATCCATGCAACCCCAACCCCTGCCCCACCAACCACTTGTGCCAGGTCAACAGGAGAGGCTGCCTTGACGAACTCAACTGTCAGCCATACATCTGTGTGCCAGGTAGGACCAACCACTGCTGCAGTTCATACCTGAACTGTCCTTTCTCTAGAGTGTAAAAACTGTGTGTGAGTGTGTTTATATGTGTGTGTCTTCAGGCTGTAAACTGGGCGAGGCCTCAGAGTTTCTGGTGCAGCAGGACGCTCGTATCCAGGTCCCGACTCGCGCTGGTCCTGCTGGGTGTTACGAGGTTTGCAGCTGTGGTCCCAGTGGGCGTCTGGAGAACTGTGTGGAGATGCCCTGTGTGGACACCAACAAGCCCTGCATTGTAGGAGGACAGAGGAAGAGTAAGACCTCCCTTATGTATGCCTGCATGTACAAAGAGTTTCCGTAGGTCTTTAGAGAACATAGTCATATATTTAGTAAAGCTCTGTTTTTATGTTGCCAGGAAAGGTTCGGTCATCAGCAATATTTCATAGCAAGATCAATTCATGAATCAGTGGATTCATTCATGGGGCAAAGTGCATCCACAGGGATCTTTTACAGAGAGTTCAAATTTGTCATGCACATTCATACTGTTGACCCATAGCACACCATCTTTTGGAATGTGGCCTGAAAATCTGCCGGGAAACTGAGAAGCACAAGCCAATTTCTGATACTTCACACAAAACAGCTCATCATTTATTGCACCGTACCCATCTTCATCATCTTCAGTACATTACACAGCACTGCAGCTGCAATCTCAGATCGTTTCCTTTTGAAGCAGAAATAGCTAATAGAACTAAAATTAACATGAAAGTCATTTTTGAAAGTTCCACTGGGGGGCACCAGAGTGAAAAACTTTGTAATCAGTACACATTGATTATTAATAATTAATCATCATTAATAATAATCTTTGTTTACCAGGACAAACACACTTGTTTGTTTCCCCTGTCTCTCTGTTCAGCCCCCCCCCCCCCCCCCCCCCATGGCAGACTCAGGTTCTTCACAGGTTTGTTCTTTGGCTTTGTGCTTTTATGTTTGTTTTCGCCTGCCCTTTGAAGCACTGCAGCGTTCTGCTCTTATTGAAGACAGATGCGTGGTGTGAATTGGACACACGCTGCTCTGTTTTGTATGGAGCCAAACTCCACTCAGAAGTCTGGCAATTTGATATTCCGTTGCCTCACAGCAGGAATAGACATATCCCAGCTTTGCCATTATCCACTCCTCTTAATTCAGTCTTTTCAGTTCGATTGCAGTCATATTGTTGACTCTTGACGGCAAGGTAAAACCTGTTGTGAGGAGCACATTTTTGCTTTGCTGTGAAGCTTTCTTTAGCATGTTTTCACCACATAATTTTCCACCAACACACATCACGGTAGGTGGTAGCAGATAGTGAGAAACAGTCATTGAATGAACTGCAGAGATTAAGACCCAGCTTCCACAGGTGTTATCTTAGCATAAGATTCACATCAAATATTCGATTAGACATATCAAGATTTACATCAAACTACCAGATTACAGCTCAACCAACACTCTGCATTGTATATTGTTTTCTATTATAAGCAGTGTCCATCATTTTAAAGCCTATTCAATGGGGAGTGTTGTGTTTAGTCTGTATAAGTGAAACCTTGTTGCTGCTTGTTATTGGTCTGAGCTTTGTAGCTTCATTTTTATCAACTCCTTTCTTCTCTCACTGATAGAGAGATTGTAGTGAGGAAATCAACCTGAAACTGTAAAACTTTGGCAGATGAATTGCACATAAAAGTGAATTTAATGTTAATGTTTTGTCCAAATTGGGTTTTGGTTGCCTTAAAGTTGATCATCCAAATACAAATAAGAAAACAATGTATTTATTAAAGCTCTTTGTTGTTGACCATGCAAGCAATAAAAGCATTAAGTGTGTGTCTGCCAGAGAACATATAAAACAGATGCCTTTATTTACATCCTGTTAACTTAATGCATTAATTATTTTCCTCTTCATCACAAACCCAAATGCTATGAAGTCATCTAAATGAGAAGTTTTAAAAAAGCTGGCTTTCTCTGGTGGACCATAAGAACTGGTGAGAAGGTTTGCATTCTTTGGATACAACTCCGAGGCTTATTCACGATTTTAAATGGATGAATTCTTCGTGTAAGAGAAAAGAAGTGTAGTCAGCAGGACTGTAATGGTAGTAATAAATCACTGTTCTTGTATAGGAATGAGTACAGTCATTATTGACACCAATAACAATAAGTCAAATACTAGTAGTCCACTAGATATCTCATTCATGCTGAGGCTGGACGTCATCATTGGTCCATATTTGGAGAAAACCTATGTAAACTCGTGATTCAACATACATTATTACTGATCGCTGTCAGCCAAACACTCAGTCACAGTGCACAGCAGTAGCAGAGGTTCAAAAGTAATTTAGCCGACTGTCATTGACAGTCAGCAGCAGAGAGCGTCAGAGCAGCCAACAGACATGAATCACACCGTCCTGCCCCGCCCTCTGTTTCCATCACCCTCGTCCACTTCCTGCACAGTTGTGTGGCGAAGTCGTCTTGAGGCAGGACCCGCGTTGTAAAGTTTACAGCCTGCCATGCTGTTGCTCCTGCATTGCTCTTTATACAATGATGCAGCTCCAAGAAAATGCAATGATTGGACTGACAAAAAGCGAGTCGACTCAAGGTCTTCTTGAATGATGACTGGATCATCCACTTTTAGTCCTCAGCCATGGAAATCATTACTATCAAACTGTATTCCCCCACTAGCAGTAGTTTATAGTAGCTAAATCACTAAATTACTGAAACGACATTTCAGACATTTTTCCATATCTCCACCGCCATGTAAATGATTACATCCTAAACATCCAGTCATATGTTGTTCATTGTTCTGTTGACTCTTGTGCGTGTTGTTTGTTACTACCAGGCCATGGGACGTCTTTCACGATCGAATGTCACACCTGTTCCTGCTTTGCCGGTGACACCATCTGCTCCACAAGAGAATGTCTCAGCTTCGACAGCACCGACGAGGACCGCCAACACTTTACTGGTCCGTCTGCGTGTATGCAAGCCTGTTTGTTTGTCACTTGTGATGTGTGCACCTGTCTTTCAACAGAGTCATAGTTTGGAAAGGGTTTGATTTGGTCATCCCAGTGAAAACATGCATAAAGCTCATTCACTGGAACCTGCTTTTCTATTGTCTGCATTTGGGATATTCAAGAGGAAGATAACTAGAGGAAGATTGAGGTGGTTGATCATCAACATTAATCCAGGAACTTACTCGTTCCTTCAGATAGTTACATGACAAATAGCTGACTGAAAAAAAAACATTAACCTTACATCCACAGCAGTTAGTAAAGTTACGTTAGCTTACCTTTAAGAAATGTCACAGTGTTGCCTGCGCATTTTCAGTTTGTCCCAGCTGTTCTCAGTAGACTGTAGGTGAATTTAGTCCAGAAATCAGTGTCTTCCAAGAACATCAGATAACGTTACTGACAGAGACTTTCCTGATCAGGAACATACATACCGTGTGTGATTTTGCAGAGGCATGCAGGGTGTTCAATGAGACTTTGCTTTGAAGCATCCTTCTGACATATTGTTGTCTGTGTTTCCAAAGGTTACTTTTCATTTAGTTTTCATTATGAAAAAAATAGCTATATAGCCATATTGGAAAATGACTGCCCCATTCTTAGCCCAACCTTTGCAGGTCTGATTGTTTGACACTGTCTCTCGTTAGATCACTAAACAAATGTGAAATATCCGACAGAGGCCTGCACTGTACCCCAGTCATCCTCTCCCATGTGTTCCTCCCATTACAGTTGATGCCATGAATACTTTCCTCTCTCATACTAGCTGTCATCTCCCTCCCTACCTTCCCCTGTCCTCCTCCAGGTCTTCCCTGTAGTTGTCCTTACCGCTTCGTTCCAGTGTGTGCCTCTAATGGGCGGACCTATCCCAGTGCCTGTGTGGCTCGCTGTATGGGATTCAAGGACCATCAGTTTTTCTTTGGCTTGTGCGGCCACATCAACGTCTGCGCCAACAAACCCTGCCCGAGAAACCAGAGGTACGTTCAACTGTAGATTCAGTGTAGCTGCTGGTAACAATGAACACCAGCTCATAGACACTAAGGAAGTACATTTTCCCTCCCTCTCTTTCCCTACTCTTTCTCCCTCCATCTGACTGACAGCCAGGTTATTGTTCCCAGTGGCTGTGGTTGTGGTAAGTGGGGGTACAAGGCCCTTATTGGTATGGGGTTTGTTATTCCATTCCATTGACAGATCATCATCACCCCCATATGCACCCATAAGCTTTGACCCTTGACCAATGGTTTAAATGCTGTTTTGGAGGCTTTTCCACACTGACAGCAACAAAAATCTGAAAAGACAGCCTACATATTCAAACAGCAATGGCAGTTTAAGCCTTCTGTTGATTCTCTCTTTAGCTCAACTACAGAGAGCCCTTTATTTGAAACAAGCTTATATTAACAAACTTGTACTCCTCCTTTCCCTGTTTTGAGTGATTCAATAGTTTATTCATCACATACACAACTAATGAGTGTAGTGAAAAGCAGGGTCTTCAGGCTGTGCTGAAAAACAAGATGAAAAAAAAAAATCATGTAAGAATCTAAGATGTACACGTCACACTTCATTATTTACATCATTAGAAAGACTTCTCCCTGTTTTCTGGTGTGATCTGCAGTTTGCTGTTCATGCAAACTCAGTACTTCCTTCATGTTTATTCGTTACCTTGATAAACTCAGTAAATGTAATGTACATTTCCACAGCACTAATTCCATCAGTAGAAGAACAGTTATGTCATACTCACCACTCTGCTGCTCAGTTTCTCTCTTCAGAAACAGTTTTCATTCACTAATTAATTCCAATCGCTTCTACTTTTCTGCTTTTTTTTCTGTTTACATTTGTTGTTTGTCATCCAGACATATTGTGTATATTCCTTACAAACATGTTTAATGCATTACTTTTCTTGTACCATTTGTTCTCCATTGACTTTGTTTGCATCTCGTTGCTTGTGTATGCATGTATGTGTGTCCTTGTGCCTGTGCACTCACGCAAACATTGCTACAAAGTGCCACTAGTGGTCAGCATCTCCACAGGATACCTTTAGTGGAGTTTCATTGACAGTATCTTAACGCTGCGGTCGTGTTGTATTCTGCTGTAGCGCTAAGAAGCTGCATTGGATACAGCTTCAGTGTGTCGACAGATTGTTGAGACACATACACACGTTTTTTTTTTTGTTTTTTTTTTACATTGTGAATGGCTTGTGACTAATTTTCCCGGTCGTTTTATCTCAGGCTAATGTTTGCACACGTGTTCCTATTTAATGTGTTTTTATTGTAATGTCTGGTTTGATGCCGCAGTTCCTTTAATCTCAGACAGTTTTCTCCTATGGGAGGCAATAAAACTGTAACACACACACACAAACAGATTTACTGCCTTCTCTCACACCCCATGATGACGTCTGTTATCCTACAGCATAAGCTTTCATGAACTCTTTTCCTGGCTGTCTGTTCAAAGAATAAACAAACTCACTCTAATGCGTGGAAATACGATGTGCAGAGACTTGGTGGTTGCAATGGTGATAGAGTGGGGTTTCTTTGTATGTTTGGATGGTAGAAGTTTGTTCTTGGTGCTTTGTTCTTTTATTGCTGCTCTGTGTTGTTTACCTCCCTCATTGTGTGAATGTGTATTGTGGGTGGTTTGTGTGTGAATTTAATGCACATAAGGTATTTTTATGCTGTTAGTAATGTGAAGCTTCTCAGCTCTCTCTCAACTCTCCTCACATAAAGAGGGACAGCAGTGAAGATGAATAACGGAATATTGTGTGTTTCCAGGTGCATCCCAAAGCCTCGTGTGTGTCTGAGTGACATATCAGACTGCCCCCAGTATGAGTGTGTTGGCCGGCTGTCAGCCTGTGATAAGAACATTGTGGAGCCAGCCTGTGATACTGACGGCCTGGTCCACCCATCTCTGTGTCACCTGCATCAGGCTGGGAAAACCCTGGCCTACATGGGCCACTGCCAGGTATGTTACACAGGAGAGCAGAAGGCAGTGGGGCTCAGGGGCTACCGTCTTCATTTTATGAAACACCAGTTGCTCAAAGTGCACAGCTTGCTCTTGCTGTTGCTTTGCTGATTTTTCATGCATCTGTGCAGTACCGACCTGGGAGCAAAACCATGTCCAGCATTCAGTGTTGTTAAAACTAAATAGCACTTAACAATCCTCCATCAAGGCCTAATTATCCTCTTAGCCGTTACTTTCAGAGTCAGCACAGGATGAGGGAGAGGACAGAGGGGTCACAGACAGACAGCAAAAGTATTAACCTAATGGACCCACTAAAAGGAAAAGGTCTAAATCACATCAGTTAGGTTTATTCTTGTTGTGAGTCCAAATATGTTCAGGAATTAGTCATTTTTCCAGTTGATTTTCTGGTCTGTTTGGTCCAAAGCAAGGTATCTTTACAACTACAGTATAGTGTTTGCAAACTGTTGCAGGCAGTTTGATGTCTGTATACAGTACACAGCACCGTGCTCATTGTCACATTGGCCATTTGCAAGATGAAGCCCCGCTAATGAAATTAAATGAAAATATGTAATGTGAAGTGAAAAAAAAGACATATATATATATATACATTTGTATGCATTTCACATATATTACATATAGGGCTCTATTTTTGATTCCGCCGCTGGCGCAGCACAGGGTGCGCACCCCGCGCAGTGGTATTTTCATGCAGCGCAGGCAGGTGCACGGCGCACTTGGTATTTTGGTAAACCGAGGCGTACAGAGGTGTGCCAGGATGGGCGTTGCGGCGCAGAAGGGGTAGGTGTCGGCATAATCAGCTGGCGGATTTGGATTTTCGTTCCATTTCATGCACTGAAAACTCGCCATCCCAGATGTGGTGAACTCTGTGCGCCAGCGGCGCACCGCTGGGCAAGTGGATCTTCATAAACCGGCGGAGTCGTGCGCTCACGTCACCAACACCTCACAGGCAGGTTTCCACAGTGTCTGGCATTTCACTGAGATCAATAATTAGCAACAGCCATGATTCAATGCAACTATCTGAGTCAGCACATACTGTACAGTCAGACCTAAATTTCTATATTTTGATCAGTATCTCATCTGACCACATCACAAGTGTGTTCGGCACGCGTAATGCTCACTAAACCTGACCGAATGTGCACAGGTGAAACAGGGATGCGAACTAGAGAGACAGACAGACAGAGAGAGACAGACACATGAAAAAACGTGATGATCGTTGTCCGCTATTACCCACGTCATTTCATTCCAAATACAAATGTTATCATAGTAATGCTTAACGTTATCTACAAAGATGGAGTACATCATTGCTTTGAGGAGGAGGAGGAGGAGGAGGCTGAGGATTTACCATCTAAGGACCTCATACTTAGACATGAGTGACGTCAGTCTCCTCCTGGGAGAAGTTTGGGCGTCGAACACTTTCCTGTGTGGGCTCAGTCATCCTCAAAACTTACCATGCGCCTCGCCAGCGGCGTTTTTAAAGGTGAGGCGAGGAGCTGCTGTGATTGGTGAAGATTTGACCTGGCTGTGTCAAACCCACTCCACGCCCTCTCCCCTCCCTCCTTCCGAGTTGTGCCGCTGGGTGGGACTGAGATGAGAAGGGGGAGGAGATGCACCGGCCGCGCAGTGCACGAAAATACCAAAGTCTGCGCCGCCACGCCCCATCAGCAAAGCGGACCTGACTGCGCCGCTCCTACGCCACACTGGCGACGGAATCGAAAATAGAGCCCATAGAGTGTGTGTGTGTGTGTGTGTGTGTGTGTGTGTGTGTGTGTGTGTGTGTGTGTGTGTGTGTGTGTGAACAGGTATTTATCACGTTGTGGGGACAAAAATCTGTTTACACAGTCACATTGTGGGGACTGACCTCCCTTATGGGGACAAAATGCAGGTCCCCTTAAAGTAAATCATTAAATTTCAGGGTGCAGACTGAGGACAGGGTTACGGGTTAGGTAAGGTTAGGTTAGGTACAGGGTTAGGAATAGGCAGATAGTGGTTATGGTTAGGGTTAGGGTAAGGGTAAGGCTCCAGGAAATGAATGTAAGTCTATGTAATGTCCCCACAAGTGATATAAACACAACATGTGTGTGTGTGTGTGTGTGTGTGTGTGTGTGTGTGTGTGTGTGTGTGTGTGTGTGTGTGTGTGTGTGTGTAAAAATGCAGTTTATACATTTGCTTGTGTTCTGTGCTCAGGACGCCTGTAGGAAGCCTCAGCAAGTTTGTGGTCATAACGGGGAGACCTACAACACAGTGTGTGACGCCTTTTCTGACCGCGTGGCTGTGGACTATGAGGGCCCCTGTCACACTGTGGGAGCCGTGTCTGATGTGCCTTCCGACTGTGCGTGCAATGTGATTCCCTGTCCACCTCTGTCCACTCCAGGTTGCCAGCCTGTCACCCCACCTGGTGAGTGCACTGATGCGCACTTGATGTGTCTTTCCTTACAACATGTACATCACATTTCTGCAGGTTGTATAAAATAATCCATGACCTCTGACCTCTTTCTAGGAGCCTGTTGTCCAATATGTGCCAGCATGCTACAGATACTCTGGAACAAAGAGCAGATGAATACTTTTTCCAAGGTAGGAATGGGTCACAGTTCACCTGTGCCATTTATGTGACAAAGCTGCCATTAATCAATGTCCATCCATCGTCCTCTGTACTGCGTATCCCTCTCGGGGTTGCAGGGGGGGCTGGAGCCTATCCCAGCCGTCAACGGGCAAGAGGCGGGGTACACCCTGGACCAGTCACCAGCCGATCGCAGGGCACAAACAAACAACCATTCACACACACTCACACCTAGGGGCAATTTTAGAGTCACCAAAAAACCTAATGAGCATGTTTTTGGTCTGTGGGAGGAAGCCGGAGTGCCCGGAGAGAACCCACACATGCACGGGAAGAACATGCAAACTTCTGTCGTGAGGCACATGCACTACCTGCTGCTCCACCGTGCAGCCCCATTACTCAATGTCCATCTCTGAACTGCATGCAAATACATGGTATTAAATGTAATTACATGTAGCGGCCACTTGGGAGAGCTATAGATCTAAGAAGTTCCTTACTGCAGCTGCAGTGCCTGTGGATTGCACAAACACAGTTGTTTTCCAAAGCAAGTCTACAGAAGGGGAGGAAATGCAGCCCCTTTCAAAATGGTTGAAAATGACCTAAGAGTAGACTGTGTGTGTGCTGGTCGAGTTTGGCCATATTCCACACGGCATGTTGAAGACAATAAGACAACACCACAGCAGGTTACAGTCGAATGCTCAGTAATAACCAACATGTTATTCTGCGGGTGATCAGTGCAAGTGCAAAATGCAGACATGATGTCACACTTCAATTTAAGACTTTCTACAGTTTACATTTCTTCACTAGCTGGCAGTTTAGCCATAACACTTTATTAAACAAATGAGAGCAGGCATTCTTTGGAAAATGAGTCCATGTTATAAGCTGCTGTTATAATGTTTTTCAGAATGTTTTTTCTTCATCCCTCTGCCATTGATCAACTCATGACCCCTCAGATTTATCTGGTAACTCTTTGAATGGGCTGGGCCCTTGCACTTGGAACCACTGGACAAAACAAGCTAACTATATAAAATAGTTCAAACTAGCTCCACCTTGAACAGCTCCAACAGTGAAATGCTCCTTACACAGTGATGCGCCAGTATTAACAATCTGATAATGGCAGATAGAATCACAGTCACAGGATACATGTTACTGCTGAACGAGTACTTTTACTTTGATATTTTTACTGAAAGAGGATGTTTGTACGTTGTTGTATTGGTACTTCCGTCACAACTTTTGTCAAAAACATGTTTTTAGTTGATTTCAGTCAACAGTTTGATGTCTTTTTTGTTTTTTTAGTGCTGTCAAATACAAAATTTTGTGAGGCTTTCTTCTTGTAACATATTTACTACCTAATTATTTCTTCACCTTTACAAGAAAAAAAAACACATACAGTGTTATAAAAAAACAGCAACAAACTGTAAAGCCTTGCATGTGGGGCTCATGTTGGCTGTTGTCTGCAGTAGACTACACAAGCACTGCTAATCTGATGGCAAGATGCTGTTACTTTGCTGAAAAACAGATACAGACATACTCACACAAGCCCACATATTAAGTTAAAGAGTACAGAGGTGGCCAGACACTTAAATTGGTGCACAGTACATTCAAGTCCCCTTAGTCTACAATACATGTATGCCAACACACTGTTTACTTCAGCTCAGCGCACTGCAGTCCATGGGTGTATCCCAAAACAAAAATGACTAACATTCAAACTCACTAATCAGAGGTGGTTACTGCCTTCCACCTTTGGCTACAGCATCCGCTCACATGCCTCCCCTGAGCCTCCCTGGATATGTGCCCAGCCTGTTGAACAGCAGTAAAGCCTGACGCCCCCTGACGCCTAAACGCTGACATGTTAGCAGTTAATAAGTCCCACTGGCATCTCATTCTGATCAGCTTAATTATACAACAAAGCCCATTTGGCTGTTACTCAACTTGGCTGAAATCCCCAGCACAAGCACATCATAGCAAGACTCAGCATTAAGCCTGTTAATACCAAACACAAGCAGAGCTGATTTGATCTGCAGCTGCTAAGATACATGAGAATATGAGTTTAACTGTGTTACTGCACCAAAGCTACAGCTTAGCCTGCTGAGA
Organism: Chaetodon trifascialis; assembly: GCF_039877785.1. Classification (NCBI taxonomy): domain Eukaryota; kingdom Metazoa; phylum Chordata; class Actinopteri; order Chaetodontiformes; family Chaetodontidae; genus Chaetodon; species Chaetodon trifascialis. Next base: position 4,505,429 of record NC_092073.1, read on the forward strand.
GCCCCTCTTCTGTGTTTATTCAGGAAGAGGCTGCTTTTATAACACCAGTACAGTCATTTATCTTTCTTTCATTTATTCATCGTATTAACTTTATTTATTCATGAAATCAAACTTCAGGATTCTGCTTTGCCTCACTACAACTGGCCACTCCTGTGGCGAGCACTGTCCTCCTGCCTGCATGCACATGGGGGGGGGGGGGGGGGGGGGGGGGGGGGGTTATGTTGCATTTTTCAGTTGGCCTTCTAGACTGTAAGCTACTTGTCGCCTTCCTCCATGAGAGGTCCTTGTACTGCACTGATGATTTAAGGGGTTATGGCATGGTTCAGACTACATGATTTTTTTTGTCTTAAACGATGGTCACTGTGTCAGATTTAACAATCACACTGCCATAAAGACTTGTCTTGGTCAGGTGACTGGTTAGACTGTATGTATGACCCCGACTGATCACAGCACGTCTTATTCCATGATCATGCACGACATCAGATATCATTGGGGTGACGAGTGAAACAACTGTCAATCAAACTGACGTGCAGTTGTCGTTCACGCTCAGAAACAACACTGGTAATTCATCGGCCATGACAAAATCGTCTCAAAATTGGGCTAGAATTGTGTGGTCTCAAACCGGCATATGTAAAACACGTTGTTGACAGAATAAGAAATCAACAAGATTGACTTTTTATGGTTGTTTACTTCAGACCTCAGATCGGGGCATCGCTAGTATAAAGCCTTTAGTGTCTGGAGATGTAGAGTTAGAAACAAGTGAGATTGTGGGCAGTCTGGGTGATGTGTGAAAATGAAGTTCACTTTGTCATTAAAGCCTGATAAATTGTATACTTGTACAGTTTGAGGCCTTGAACATTTTCAGTAATTAAGTCATTGCAAAAACATCGCATGCCAACCATTTCACTTTCTAACTGCATCGTGTAGTTTGTATCATATCTCCTGAACCAAATGCGATAACACAGAATAGGGGATGTCTACCCCTATGTTTTGATTGTCAGTGATTACAATGATACATCATAAGCTGTTCAGGTGAATAGTTAGCTGTTGAATTCAGTGACATGGTGACAAGGATTACAGTGAAATTGCAGTATCTGTAAAGATGCAGAATGAGATTTCAAGGATATTTCATATCACATTTACCCCTCTGGGGCTGGAATTGTCAAGGAGGAAGCATTTATTCCAGATGATACTTCTCAGTGCAGCCTTACCTCTTGATAAACTGTCATTCCACTGTCACCATGGTAACAATGTTGCATTCTGACTGAGAGGTAAGTAAAGATGATTTCAATCTCTGTGTGGATAGCATGATGAAGCTTGTTCTAGTGGTGCGTCAGGTTTGACCATACAAATTATCCATGCTGGTTACCTGCTCTTTTAAAGACATGGCAGTTCTTTCCAAAAGCAATCCAGGTGTGGGGAAAGGTTTCTGGCCAAGAAATTCACAGTCACAAAGTCATAAAGTGTATTCAGTAATGGCTATAGGTCAAGAGAAATGCTACAGTGATGGGAGATGGACCAGGATGAAACCAGGATTCCAGTAAGATCTTCATACTTCACATCAAAGAGAAACTTGACAGGGCTAGTAGAGTGGTTGTTGTATGGGACTGCTATGAAGTATAACAGCTTAAAGTTCCACACAAGACAGAAGTGGGCAAATGGGACAAGAACTAGAGTGGATAGAAAAAACAAGATGCCAACCAACTGGAAAGGCTTCCTGATAATGGACGAAAACAAAACAGAGCTCTTTCACTTGCTGGCCAGCAACCTTGTATAAATATTGACGACCAAACAAGTTGTTTGTACTTGCTGACCCTAAGTTCTGTAATTTAACCCACGAGAAAATAATCAGATACATGAAGAGGCAGATACGGATGCTACAAGAAAAGGATTTTAAAGGATCACTCTTCACACTGTGCACACAGATGTTGTGGTCCCAGTCGGGTTGGGCAGTGTACCATTTTCGTCACAGTCACTGCTGTCACATTCTGCCACAAAATGGATTTTACAATACACCCTGACAAAGGTTTTAGTAAAAAAATTGTGAAACTGTGCTTTACTGTGGCTGCAGTAACACACAGGTAGAGGGCTACGCACATACTCATAGAATTGGAGCTACATCCAGTACTACTAACACGAAGGATGAGCACGAACAACCAATGCCAAAGGTCTTCATCTACGACCACCATCTGAGGAAGTGGAGACCCTTCCTCCAGCCGGTGAGGGCATGGAGCCTTCACTGGCTGTGACAGCGTATCTGCATTTACAACCAGGGGAAAGAGGACAGCATGGGATACCCAGAATGCTGATGTCATGGCAACAGACATCTACATAGCTCTGTCAGTGGCCCCAAGAAGCATTCCAAAAGGCCATTTCCATTTTGGTGCACTCCACAATTTTCCTCTACAATTGCTCCAGCAGCCAACTCAACAATGATCAAGCTGGTCTTTCACAAAGAAAGAAAGAACTAGGAATGAAACAGTGAGGCACTTCAAAAGAGCAGCATAGCAAGGACACTGCTGAGGACAAGCACTTCATGTGGCACCAAATATGCCATCTCCAACAGACACTTGATTGGAGACCATTGTGGTCAACTCTTCCACAGGCAAACCAGTTCATCCTTGAGGTCTTAAGTGGTGGATGCAAGAAAGGTTGGTGGGGCATTGTAAATGTACCTTTTAAAGTCTTTAAAGCCTCCTTTAAAGTACACAGTTCTGTGTCAGTGTGGAGGAGACTGTGAAGGAGACAGTGGAAAATAGGTTCAACAACAACAACAAGGAAACAGTCAAATGTGTTTCTGAAATAAATTTGAAGTAAATTGAATTATATCTTTGTGTTTGACCCATTTTTGAAACACTTTTTAAGCTAAGTTGCTGTGGTCATATTGAATATTGTTCTACTTTTTAAAGGCTCTGTGTTTCTCCTTGTTAATGAACAAAAAGATGAAGCTGTTAAAATCTACATAACATGCATGCAACAAACATGATGTTATAAAGTCCAACCTATGCTTCTTGGATACTGTGGTTTCCTTCTCACAATGTCACTGAATTCACCATTTTACTATTCATCTGAACCATTTAATGATGTCGTACATGGCATCATTGTAATCACTGACCATAAAAATATAATATATACATATATAAAAAGACAGTGCCTTACATTGGTGTTGTCGTGTTTGGTTCAGGAGATTTGAAAAATACATAATTGGTGATGGTGGAAGAATAGCTTCCATGGCCGCCTCTAGGCATTCCTGCAATGGCTCAGTTTCTGAAATTGTTCCGGTCCCCAAAATGTACAAGCCGAAGTGTCATGCTTTTATGAAACAGTGAACATATCGCCTCAAATTTCACGTCACCTGGGCTATTGACCTCTGTGGCCTGCTCCTCATCCTTTTTTTTCAAATGTCCATGAATGGAAGAGGCTTCATAATATACAGACACCATATTCAAATCAAGTGGCGACAGCATCAGAGATGAAGACAAGCTCATACAGCACCACAGTTAAGAGAGTGAAGTACTGGTGTCAATGCATAAAAGTCTTTAATATTCTGAGTTACATTACATTACATTAGTTACATTCATTGCTGTGTTATTATTTTTCTTGCAATTATACCATCCATCCATCCATTTTCTATGCCGCCTATCCCTTTCAGGGTTGGGGGGGGGGCTATCCCAGCAGTCAACGGGCGAGAGGCGGGGTACACCCTGGACCGGTCGCCAGTCGATCGCAGGGCCACATATATACGCAAACAACCATTCACGCTCACACTCACACCTAAGGACAATTTGAAGTCACCAGTTAACCTAATGAGCATGTTTTTGGTCTGTGGGAGGAAGCCGGAGTACCCGGAGAGAACCCACGCATGCACGGGAAGAACATGCAAACTTCACACAGAAAGGCCCCGCCTGACCCGGGGATCGAACCGGCAACCTTCTTGCTGTGAGGCACGCGCACTACCTGCTGCCTCACCGTGCCGCCTGCAATCATCTCCATCCATCCATCCATCCATCCATTATCTATACCGCCTATCCCTTTCGGGGTTGCGGGGGACTGGAGCCTATCCCAGCTACAATGGGTGAGAGGCGGGGTACACCATGAACCGGTCGCCAGCCGATTGCAGGGCCACATGCAAGGACAAACAAACATTCACACTCACACGTACGGACAATTTAGAGTCACCAATCAATCTAATGAGCATGTTTTTGGTCTGTGGGAGGAAGCCGGAGTACCCGGAGAGAACCCACGAATGCACGGGAAGAACATGCAAACTTCACACAGAAAGGCCCCGCCTGACCCGGGGATCGAACCGGCAACCTTCTTGCTGTGAGGCACACGCACTACCTGCTGCGCCACCGTGCAGCCCTGCAATCATCTCATTTCCCTTTATTAATTATTTTCTGTTACATCACTCTGTATCTGTACCGCATTAGTTCACTCAGCCCTGCATGTTTCACTGCAACTCTTTTTGTCTTTGTCTTCATTTGCATTCCATTTTTGCATTTGCATTATCATCTGGCCTTATTACCACTGAAAAACTCAGAGATGAGGGCAGACATTCAGAGGTCTGGAGCCAGGCTACTTTGCATTTTGGTCACGACATGAGATTTTGGTCATGCTTGCTGCTCACTGGAATTCCAGCCCTCAAATATCAAAGTAATTGTCAAAGCCTGATCAGTCCGGTGCTATAAATGCATCAGTCAAGTAATGTATCCATATTCTTACATAGATGCTCCTCTCTGTCATTCTCAGTCCAGCTCAGTCTGCTTTATTGCTGTTTGTGGTTATGAAAAGAAAGCTGTTTTCAGTTTGAATTAGAGGACTTTTTAATTAAAAAAAAAAAAAAAAAAAGCAGCAGAGCCACATTTCTAATTAAAAAATAGTGATGCATTGACATGGAAGGCTAGTATTAGGGCCACTTTTAAGGAAAAAACAGAACTCACAATATAATGACAAAACAATATTTTGAAGATAAAGTTTTAACTTTACAAGAAAAGGCCAATATTAAAATGTCACATTAGGATTTTATTCACTAAGACTTCTTCTTGAAATTTCAGTTTTCTTCTGATCTAATCTAGAAAGTTCTGTTTTGGAAAGTAAAACCTGTGTCATGCCTTGTTTTCGATGAAGTTTGGTCTCATTGGAATACACAGAACATGCAGTGTTTCTTTACTGACTTTTGAAACCTCACTGAAAACCTTTGACCTGTGACCCCTGTGTGCAGCTGAATAAGAACCAGCCGGTGACGGTCCACGATGTCCTGCAGATCCTGCGTCTTCATGTCTCAGTGCCACAGTGCGACGTCTTCGGCTACCTGAGTATCAACCATGAGCTTGTGGTCCTTATCGCTCCAGTGGACCAGCAACCAACACCACTGCAGGTAAAACACACACAGTAGATTCAGTAGATTCATGTCGCCATTTCTTTACACATTCATGTCTGTGTTTGTTCCTTTTCACTGCAGTGAAACGTCACATCACTTAGAAGCAACTTAGGTGTGTGAGAGCTTTATTTGACTTTATGGTCAATTATGTGAACTGCTGGAACTGCTGGAAATAACTGCAAAATGGCAGTGTTCTGTGTCTATTTGACAGCTTGCTTGACAGAAATTTCTAAAACAGCGCTTGCAGCATAACTACACACCGAGAGAAATGAAAAGCAAACTCAATGTAATAATTTTAAAATCAACTTTTAATTAGAAAAATTTATCAATATAAATGTCCCTTGGTGTCTGAATAAAGGACGACGCTGGCAAATTAGATATTTTTCTTGGCAACAAATCCTTTGGAAAGATGCAGAGCAACAATGAATGCTTAGTACTAACACGTACTGAGTGTGTGTGTGTGTGTGTGTGTGTGTGTGTGTGTGTGTGTGTGTGTGTGTGTGTGTGTGTGTGTGTGTGTGTGTGTATCCAAAGTGGTGCCACAGAGCTCCACTGTTGTCCAAAAATTCTCAGAAACACATGTGTGAGCCCCACTGCTGCACCGACATGTCCCTTCATTATCATGAACAACCACACACATACAGTTTACTTTGACTTAACCCCACACACACTATCCTCCAAATACTCACTAAATGTATAATACTGCACAAAAAATGCACAATTTCTTGCTGTTAAAGAAGAAGAAGTTAAAGAAGAATTGGTTTAAAACTACAGTTTGAAGCTGTTTTAGAAAATGGAGCCCAAGATTAAAGATTTATGTCCTCAGTAGGCCAGGACCCACAGTCTGAGCAGAGAAGTGACAAAGTATTGAGAGAAGGACTAAAATGTTGTTGATTTGGGTCTTTTGTTGTTTGTTGACAGTAAGAAGAATATAGAATGACCGAATGCAGCCGAGTCCAAGCCCTTTGCATGAGCTCACGTGACACTGTTCAGTCTGATTACTTCAATACAAGAACAACAGGGGGGTAATGTGTTCATATCCAACCTTGCCTATTTACCTCCCACCAAATTTCAAATTGGGTGAACACTGAGAAGTAATTTGGTGGATCAAAAAATAGAAGAGGAGCTCAACACTATGGTGAAAAGCAAACATTGACATGCTGATCTGACCAGATAGCAGATGACATTGTTGCATAATAATGTGACTGTGGGCTTTAAGTGCAATATGTTTTCCCAACCTCGTATTATTTCTCTGTAAAAAAACAAAAAAACAAAAAAAAGAAAGCTTTGGAAACAATCCACTGTTCACAGGTGTGATTGACTGCACTTGTCAGCTCCATTTTATTAAAACTCAAACTTATTTACACGTGCAAACTCCACTGTGTGATCTGAAAAATACTTCACTGTCATAAATGTTCATTACAAATATTATCCAAAATCAGAGGAAGTTCATTTTCCTTTCATCTTCCTTTTTTCTTTTTTTTCCCCACATACACAAACCGGTGCAAGCTACTCCCAAACATAGCTCTGCTAATTACCTACCTCACTCCTTCTGGACATAAATATTCATGCTCAAGGTGTTTACAGTGGTAAGCTGAGGGGGAGGATGCATCTGTCTCCTCCAATATCTCACTTCATCCTTTTCCACTTGCTTTGTTTGTTGTCATGATTGTTTATTGTAGACAGTACTGACAAATGCAGCGTATATGTTTTAAAGAAAACATCTTCAAGGCGTAACTATTACTAATATGTACTAATATCAATATATCAATGCCCATAATTCAACGTAATCAATCACATCCAATTGATTGTCGCACCAATGACAGACATGACTGAAAGCTTTTGTTTTTGGGTTGTCTGTCCTTCCCATGATATCAAAGGGATGCTTAGATTGAATTTGGACTCAAGGATGAACTGATTAGCTCTCATTCATAGCATTTGACTCAATGTGTCATTATGGGATGTGCCACCCCTTGCATTTCCCAGAAGCATTTATTACACCATTCCTGATTCGCTGGTGATTGCAATGTCCACGTCAGGTAGATCCACCCATCCTTAAATGGTTTGCCCTAAAATGCCATTGGACACCATTCAAACACTTGCCTTTTAAACGAATGGGACCTAGACTGCTTTCTTGAGGAACACAGTAATCAATGTCAAACATCTGTGAGACAAAGTCACCGAAACAGAAGTATGTCTCACAAGTACAAGAGAAACCAAGACGATTGATTCAAATGTATGATCAATCAAATGCAGTAGTCAAATCTAACAAAAAAAAGGACAACCACATTGTTTGAATCAGTTGAAATTCCCAGGTTATCTACCGCCTTTAATGAAACTGTCTCAGTTCTCTGGTTGGTCCACTAGCTGACTTAAACATACGATAACATAGTCGCTTAACATTTGGAAATATTTACCAACGGTGCCACAGTGTAGATAGCTATGAGAAAAAGACACTCTGCATCTATCGGGGTAAGACAGTCCTATTGTACATCATTAAATGTGTTAATATTTAGATTTTTTGCATAACACCTTTCTCACTTCTGATCTTATATTACTTCATCCAGCCTTCAAGCCTTCGAGTCCAAAAATCAAATTAAAACCTTTGGAAGCCTTTTGTGACATGAAGAGAATCTCACTAATTTAAATAAATTTGCTCAGTCTTGCTGTTTCCTGCTTTATAAAGCAGAATTTATGTTTATTTCTTTGTGAATAAGAGATAATAATCGTGATCAGTTCATCACTGAGCTCTTAAGGCAGAAGCAGACATGCAGTTATCTCGCTCTTTCTGTTCTTTATGCATGGTGACCTTGTGTTACAATATTCATTTCAAATGTGACGTTGAGAGCTTTATGGAAATGTTACAGGTCCAACCTCTTAAGATTTCCACACATAAAAGTGACTGAGGTGCAAATGTAGACATAAGACCAAATGTATTGTGTGCTGTGGCCTTTGGGGAGTGATCTCATAATTGATTTTAATTGTGAATGACATAAAAATTCGGAATCTTTCAGTACACATTGCACCCTGAAGTCATGAGATGGGAACATAAGTCATTGTAATAGGAACAGATTTATGTATGTCACCCAGTAAGTGGGTTAAAAACACTATCTCATGCTGAGACGTCTTCAGGCTGATGTTAAACTGCTGTTGCTGGTAGCAATAATCTAATCTTAGACCAGAATGAGTTCATGCCCAAAAGCATTCAGCATGCCTCATCCAAAAGCTGCTGGTAGACTTACATTCTATGCTGGAAGAATTAAAAGATGGAAAGAATGGGAGTAACAAATAAATGAAGACATAAAGTGAGAGAACAAAGAGAATAAAATAGGCACAAACTGAAAGTTGGCTTGAAAGTGGGAATCGTAAAGAATCACTCGCTATCAGAGGAAAAAAATCAATAAGTACTAAATGATTAAATTCCAACACCAAAGCCATTTTTCTACCCAGGCCGACTCAGGGGTTCAGCCCAGCATTAGCACTGTCGGTCAAGCATTGTGTGGCCAGCAGGGTCATGTGGCAAAACAAGTGAACAATTGAAATGAAATGCAACTGCAGCTGTTTTTAAGAAAGGGCTCACAGTGCAGGGGTTGCATTTACTCCTGCTGAGTTCTAAAGTGAGCCAGAAAGCCTCCAGATGTCCACCTGATTGTGCTCCGATCACAATACCAGGAAGACTCTTAAAGAACGTAAAACATGCATCACTGTAGGGTGTTGGCAGCAGGTTGATATACATAGAAAAGGATGATGGATGTGGTTTATGTTTTTATGAAAACAGTGCTCCTACCATACGCAAGGTTAAGTCCCTCAGGCGTTTTCATCTACACGGCCTTCATCAGTCATGTAACTGGTCATGTAACTTGAACGTGGCAACTTGATTTTCTCTCATTTCAGTGTGTCAGTGTGCTTGTATGTATGTAGTGTCTGCTGAATGACTAATAGTAATTGTAAGCTTGTCGTGTCATCAGAGCAGAGTCCAGTCCATCTTGACTAAGCTGCAGTTCTTCTCTAGCTCCACTCTTTCAAGGTCATGGAAACAATGAACTAAAACTGTAGGACTAACAGTTTTTACTGTAATTAATCATTCATGCTTTTATATTTCAAATTTCATGATGATAACACTGACAGACCTGTGCGCAGCTGAGCGTAAGAACGATGAAACTGTAACTTTAATTGGGCCTGAAGTGTATAGTTAAGTGTTTCTTTTGATAGATTATATAATTTGGAAAGTCTGCAAAATATTACATTTGAAAGATGATTTGTGGCTTCTCTCCGGGCACTCCGGCTTCCTCCCACTGACCAAAAACATGCTCATTAGGTTGATTGGTGACTCTAAATTGCCCCTAGGTGTGAGTGTGAGTGTGAATGGTTGTGTGTTTGTGCCCTGCGATCGGCTGGCGACCGGTCCAGGGTGTACCCCGCCTCCCGCCCGTTGACAGCCGAGATAAGCTCCGGCCCCCCCACAACCCCGAAAAGGATAAGCGGCATAGAAAATGGATGGATGGATGGATGGATGGATGATTTGTACGACTAATGATACACACACTTTAACCTTTCTGGGAACAAGAAGATCAGTGGACAGAAGCACAGAGCGACAGAATGAATCTCTCACAAATGATAAAATGGCATTGGATTTAGACAGAAGAGCAACTGAACAAAAAAGAAAAGGATAAACAAGAAAAAGCACAAAGCAAACAGCAGTGTCAGTGGTTACAGAAGGCTTCTGGTAGGCTTTTAGTTTTAGCTGTTTCTAGGCAACAGCTTCCTCCACTTGTTTGAGAAGTAATATTTATTCCCCGGCTGATGATGGCAGTGCCAAAGCAAAGTTTCCACATTCGTGATCACATTTGAGCACAAAACACTGTGCACTCGTAGGTTGTTTCTTAAATAAAATTTCAAAAATTCTTGAAGCTTTTCATGAAAAATGCAACCAACAAAGTGAATGGTGAAGCACAGAATAGCTTTCACTGTTGTGGAATGTTTGTGTGTACAGTGGAAGACAGCAGCCTGACAAAGTTGCATTGAAAGCATTGCACACAGCAGGCTTAAACATAACATTGCTTTGTACCTTTTGCTTCAGTATGAATGTTTTCCTCTATTCTAACACTTTGAAAAGAACACTTTGAACAGAACACTGAAAAGAAATCCAAAGTGTTCAGGTTCTCAGTTGAAATATTTAAGTCTTGTAAAAGTCTTTTGAAAAGGTCATGGTAATCCAAAAGCCTTCTTCAGTCTGTGTTCTTGTTTGTACTGATGTTCTTGTGAAGTGTCATCAGTTGCAGTCAGTTACTGTTTCGTTCAAAGTGCATCTAGTCAAGTACAGTCCAAATGACCAGCAGTGTTCTTACTCTGCATGTTTTATCCAGGATGCTTTGGGAGCTGACTTGTGTGGACTTTTGGTAGCCAGGTATCCCAGAACCGGGCTCATAGCTGTTAGAACTTCTGTCCTGGGACTGTTTGTTATGTTCATTTAGGACTCAAAGCTGTTTTATTCAGAAGTTTCTGAGATGGGGTTTGTAGAGCAGGGCAGGGAACCCTTACCCTGACACACAAGGAAGCAAATGGAGTCAATTAGGGTTCTAGCAAACAAGACAAAAATACTGACTTAAGATTGGCGTTAGCATTAGAACCACATTCGCAGACAGTTATCAGATGCCCAACAGTTCAATTTTCAGGGAAAAAATTAAATTCAAATCCACAAGCCGTCCTCATCATGCATAAAGATGTTTTCGTTTTAATGAATCTCCCTGAAGTTCTCATGTACAGTCTAAAATCAATGGAAGTCACATGCATCCAACACCTCACACCCGTTCTCACAGTCATGACTCAGTCATATCTAAACACACAGACATACATACATATTTTTAGATTCTTACACAATAATATCATTATTTCCATGATGTCCAACATCCATAAAGTTGTTTAGATATCATCGAGAAAATACACTTGTTGTCACTCATGTATCTCTGGAACACTGACACTGTCCACTCAGATCTTCTGAATGGACAGAGTGTCAGGACTTGTGAATGGACCCTTTAAAACCCATGGACGTACTGGCAGAAAGGTCAACTATTTAAAATTGCTTACATGGAGTTTTGTGAGGGCACAGCTGTCTCAAATTTGTCTGACGGGGAAATCACTGCATCAGACTTTGAAATCCCCTGTTTTAAATTATGGGGAAATGTTCTTAGAGGAACAACAGTAGACTGGAAAACACACACTGCAGTCCTCTGCAGCTATTTTCCTCAAAAAAGGAGCATTTTTAGTGAGAATTCTCAGAAAATGCAGCGATTGGAATTCAACCTTCGTCCTGTGTGGACATCTTGTGAAATTCAAGGTCTTTGTAGCACTGCGGGCTGGACTTTGGAATCGTCCTTCAAATGAATTCAGATTAACAGCAAAACTTATTGATTCAATTCTGCAATAAACACGTAACTGAGCATGTTAATACGCATCATAAAAGATTCACTGATGTCCAGTTTGTCATAAAACCAACGTACACTGAAGAACTGTGAATTGCTCTTGTATTTCCCAGATCGAAGCCTGCAGTAAGGAGGCCGAGAAGATCGATTCCCTCATCAACTATGCCAGCCCCACACTGGTCTCCCACGTCCCCCTCTCTGCCTTTCTCATCTCTGAGATCAAGACCTCCTCCATCCACTCGTCAGGGGGCTGTCCGCCTTCACCTCCACACCGCGGCTTTTCTCTCCTCCTGGGCCTCCTCATCGCCGCAGCCCCTGTCTTCCATCAGCTCTAAGTGTTTAACCCCCACCCAGCCTCTCTCCCACTAACTCTTGAGTGTTCCAAAGTATCCCCCCTCTTCCTGGGATGATGGGGGTGTCAAGAGGTGAGTGTGTTTGGGCGGTCGTGGAGCAGGAAGAAGATACCTTTCGACAATCATTCCTTTTGACTCACCTGCGTGTCAAACAATCAAGGCGGTGAAAAAAGCTATTAATATGGAAAGCTTTTGTATGAACAGTGTTATTCAGTGGACAAGTTAAGTGAAGTGTGCTTCAACGTGTGAGTGTATGGATGTGTGTGTGTGTGTGTGTGTGTGTGTGTGTGTGTGTGTGTGTGTGTGTGTGTGTGTGTGTGTGACCTTTATGATGCATTTGACTTGATACCAGCAGTGTTTATCCATTAGTCGTAGTAGCAAGCTCTCCTCTGAAAGCTGTTAAAACTCTCGTTCTGAGGCTTTGTGTGTGTGTGTGTGTGTGTGTGTGTGTGTGTGTGTGTGTGTGTGTGTGTGTGTGTGTGTCTGTGTCTGTGTGTCTGTGTGTCTGTGTGTGCCCAATTGGATTTTGGAGACAGACAAGGACAAAACATCCCTGTCTGGTAGCACATCTGTCTGACAGATTACCTGAAATTCCCTTGGTCACACTCACTCACACACAACGATTGGTGTCACTCAATCCAGACTTCTCGGTTCAGTGTAAACCATGTATTAGATGGAGTCAGATCAGCATTGAAGTGACACTTTGCATGCCTCCAGTAAATGAGACTGCACAGTCTTGCACACGGTGGATGATGTATATACATGTGAGGTGTATGTGGACCTAGTGTTTGAACCTGTAACCTCAGCAGTGTTAGTGCCATGCTCATGGACTTGAGCCAGCTCAGATCAAACTAATCCAGCCTCCAAAGTCGGTTGTAACTGCTGACCAAAAAAAGTGTCCAAAACTTCAGCAAAACTTTTAAGTATGAAGGGAGTCCAGCTTCTGTTGTGTTTCTGCGCAGTGAAGGGGATCAGAGCTGAAATCGTGATCAAGGATCCAAACGGTCTATATCGGTAAGATGTCAGTTTTACCTGATGGCATGAAGCTTCTCTCTGTAACAAACCTGGTCAAACTCAATCTGATGTGGTGTTCATAAAGTATCATTTATATTTTTAAAGACCTTCTCAATGTTATTCTGCACCATAGCCTGATAACTACAAGCATTTCCCAAAGCACAACATCACTATGTGGGTAGATTTCCTTCCTCTCGACTCATTTCAGAACCATATTAGCACAATTATTTGGATTTTTCATTAATCTGATTATTATTTCACTTATCAGCTAATTTGGTTTCATGTATGAGTCAGGGCCCCTGAAAGGCTCACAAGATACTGTAAATCTGAGCACAAGATAAGATGAGAGATCGATGGTGCTCCTAGCACTAATGATCCAAGTGAGGTTAAATACCTGAGACTTAGAACTGAAGGAGGCTCATGGCCCGGTTGGCCATGATTCAACCATCCTTGGATAATTGTGAGCACAATGACTGAGAATCTTCACACACATCTTTGCTCCACCAACTAGTTCCACTTTTCTCTAATCCGTGCTGACTCCCCTGGTCAGGTCTTTAAATTTTTTCTTTTGTCCGACTAGCAATCCAAAACCAATTTACAACAGAAAACAGTGAAGAGTAACAAATCATCACAGTTGAGAGGATTGGCATTTACGGTAATAAACAACTAAAATGATTAATCTAGACAAATGTTTCATTTTATGTTGATCAACTAATCAATGAATCAACTTATCGTGTTGGCATTACACCATATGAAGAGTAAATCACAGAGACTTGAAAGCTGCTTCATATGTTTCTCCATGAACATAGTAAATGTTAGTAAATGTAAATGTTCAACACACAGTAAATCAGCTGCTAATAAGGACCGTAATTCAAAACTCTGCCCACAATGCTTCAATGATGCTGATGGTAGTTAGTTGGAAAGCACTGATGTGCTCCAGTGTGTTGTTGGGATCAAATCCAGTAGACAAAAACATCCTGAAAAGGAAAATGTGATTTTTTTTGTTTTTGCATTAAAAAAAGATTGCTGTTCAGTAGCCGAACCTCAGAGCATTTCAGAGTTTTAGTACCTGCTTGCAGCTGCATAACATATGATCATTTAACTTGAAGAAACAAATGAAAGCATTCATTAGGATGCAGCAACCATCTCAACTTTTGCAGCGCTGCAGCTTGTTGTATGGTGGACTGAAATGAACTGAAACCAATATCTGTGTGGAAGGGAGGAAAGCATTGGAAATGTGACTGTATGCTTTGGAAAATGGTCAACAGGAATGATAAATATCCATGATTCGTAGTATAAAGTGTTGCCTCTTCATAAAGTCAGAGGACTTGAAAGAGACAGATTAAAAGTTTTAAAAGAAAAAGGGTCAACATTGATGCAGCAGACCGAGATCTCCTGACAGTCCCAACTACTGGCTCCCATAATGCAACCTGATTGACTTTAATTAGATTTGTATGGCCTCATAAACATCATCTTCCCATGCCCCTGCTGTTATGAATATAATAGTCTCCAGGTCCAAACTCACAAACCCTGATGACAACACTGTGACTGCATCTTACAGCCACATACTGTACCCCAACTAATACATTAATTAAGCATGAAAATCAAGTTATTGCCACTTTAGTGGACTAAAACGTGCCAAATCATTGTTTTTGTTATAGTCGTTGGAATATGAAACTGTCTTTGTTTCAAGTTGGATTCTAATCAGCTCTAAAGGCATCACGGTGACATCAACCAATGTATTCCTGTGCCGTGAATGTACTGGAGTATCTTATGAACACCACCTCTGAGAAAGTGCGACCAGGACCAACAACAGCAAGTGAATGAGCAGCAGAAAAGCCTGGACCACTGCTCCCTTTGTGTGAGGCCAGTAGCTCTGAAAAGCACTAAAAGGGATGCTTCCTGTCTGTACATATGAACTAGAAGCCATTAAATAACAGACGGACAATCAGTTAGTCGCTACCCACAATCCACTTTGGGAAGTGAAGATTTCCACAGTATGCCTTGCATATAGAGTCGTATATGAAGTAATAATGAAAATGCAATAACTTTATATTTGTTGAGATATGTCTCTATATTTGATATGTATCTGATAATGGATTGAGATAATGATCACCTATGTGCCATGTTTCTTAAACAAATAGCTGTTATTCTTGCATGATGACAATTATGAAGTGTTTTTACTCCAGAATGTATTATAGTGTGTGTTGTTCTGTCTATGTGTGTTTTTCTATCTGCCTGTACAGCACAATGTGTCCCAGTCTCTAACAGTATTACTGTGCAAGGCAGCTCTTTAGCAGGGAAACCTCACCACGGCTCCTCCATCTCTTATTATTCTTATTATTATTCTTCTTCTTATTATTATTATTATTATTATTATTACATTCATTTTCTCTAGAGCCAACATGAATTTGCTTGCTTTTCAAGATTTTGTATGTCTTTGGTGAATTCATTTGTTTTCACGTCACACTTTGAAAAAAGCAAAGATGAAAGAGTTCACACATTCAAACTAAAGACTGAAGTGTTCTGCTGTGGATGAATTATTTCACAGCTAAAAGAATAGTTCAACATTTGTGGGAAAAAGGCTGAGTTACTTTCTTTCTGAAGGTGAGATGAGATCCACATCAGTCGACGTGTGTGTGTGTTCAGTGACGAGCTGGTGTGTGGACACTGTTAGCTGGGCAGGGGTGAACCAAAAATACACGCAGAAACACTGACAGCTGACTAATGAGCACCTTACATCTTGTTCATTTCATTCAGCCATACTCGAAGAGAAACGTTAAAATAAAGAAATCCATAGTTTTAGGGAGAGATGCAGCACTTGTTGGAGTTTTATCTTGACAAACAATAGTCTATTCATCTGCTAGCTAATTAACATTAGCTCCATCAGTTGGTTTCAGAAATCCCTGTGGCCTCATTATCAGTGCACACTCTCAGACACACCTGCACTGCATTTTTCCTTCAGGTCTGTTGAATAAAGCCTCTTTTGGAGCTTTCAAACACAAAATAACCAAACAGTCAGTAATTAGAGGCATATCTCACTTGCTCACTCTCTAAACTTGAACAACCTATATTTTATGTTTGCTTAAACAAACATACCTGTATCAGTGTTGTTTTGTGTACAGATGCTATCACGTTACGATTACACCCATCTAACATCGTAACACACTGAGCCGTACTACCTCCAGATGTGTTTGGGCTAATCCGATCCCATTCCGATCACAGAGCATTTATACTTAGCATTAACATGTTTTTCCTGACGTGACGTGTTCAGATACAGATCACATTTTAACATCAGGTGTACTGGATGAGCTTTAGACGGGTTTGATCAGAGTCAGGATAGTTGTTTCCTCCTCTTTCCAGTCCTAACACCCTGACTCCTGCTCCCTACGTAACACACAGACACTCGACTGATATCCGTCTTCTTGTCTCACCCTCAGAAAGGAAGCTAATCAAACATTTTCCCAAGATGTCAAACTATTCAGACATTGTGATGCTTTTTGTTGTTGTTCATGTTTTACAGCTGACTTGGCAGCCCTCTGGAAACTGAGAGGAAGTACACAGTATTTGTTGCGGGAAGCTCATTTCTCTTGTCTTTCCGTGTTGATGTAAAAGCAGTGTTATGGAGTATAATTGAACAAGTCAGCTATTCTGAGCGTATAAACTCTCAGGTAGGCTTGAGGAGTCAGTCCAATTAGCTGACATGCTTTTTTATGGTAACATCTAGGACTATTGTTACTCTTTTTTTTGTTTGTGTGTGTGTGTGTGTGTGTGTGTGTGTGTGTGTGTGTGTGTGTGTGTGTGTGTGTGTGGTTTTTCTTTTTTCTTTTTTTTTTTTTTTTATTTCATTTGTTGGTTTGGTTTGATTCCTATTACCAAATTTTGGTTTCTATGGGTCATTGAGTGTTGTTCTTTTCTTTGTATCATCACTGTGTTTGTAAAAGTGCCATTAATTGAAGAAAAGAATTGTAAGGAAGTCATTAGGATGCATATATCATTAAATATAAAAAGCGCAATACCACAACCAAAAATGTGTGCTTGAGGTGTGTTTCATTATAAACTGCTGTGAGACATTTTCAGACAGCTCAGCTCAGCATTCACCTGGAATCCAAATATAGCAAACATAGAGCCTCACCACTGAAGACCCAAAGAAGACTTTTTTTAGACACATTGTCAAAGCATCCCAACAATAAACAATTGTCTGCAATTGTATCCATTACAAATGGATTTGCAGATTGGCCTAAAGGCTGGAGAGCAATACTAACCTGCTGCAGTTGATCATTTGTTACAGAAGTTTGCAAAACCTCTCTGCTGACAGCTCAAAACTTTTCAAAATATAAGGTGTGCAAAGACGAAAGGTGCTTGAGGGATGGGGCATTAATCTTTAATCCACCGAGATACAAATACAACCTGGGAGTGTTCTGTCTCACTCACACACACACACACACACACACACACACACACACACTTTCACAGATGAGCTCCTGAAATGATCAATATTGAAATCTTTTTGCAGCACACTGTTTTAAGTTATGTATGAGTGAGATAACAAGGTGTGATGCAGGGGTTGCGAAAAATGACATCATTTGCTAAAGTATCTTTTCCCCAGTGAAGCAAGTTTTTCCCTTTTGTACTTCTAGTTTTGTACATCAACATCTCTCAAGTACGGGCATTTAATTGCAAATTTATTGTATATGTGAGACCATTAATTGTGTGCAATTATCGTCCAAAACTGCTATTTTTCATTCAAACCAAACAATGCAACAGCTGAATTCACTTACTATTTTGTCTCTGGACGAATAGCTCCAATTTTTCCTTTGTTTCATAAAGTGAGATGAGATGATTAATATCTCTGTGCATTAAGTATGGAGCTAGAGCTGAGAGGTGATTGGCTTAGCTTAGCAGAAAGAATGGAAGTAGTGGGAAACAGCCAGCCTGGCTCACAAGTTCACAATTACACCGACCAACACTTAATCCACAGGTTATATCTGGTCAACACTTTATCTCATTCATTTAAACAGTATATAAACAGAAAATTGGAGAAAGCAGATTGGTGGCTGAACAGGAAGTTACATACAGGAACTCTTTGTAAACAACAGCCAGGCACAGTCATGGTGTTGTCACCATGAGGTTGCATGCAACCAGCAAAGATGCTGCACACAGTGACTTCAACTGTTTGTGTTTGAATTACACAATTCCTGAATGAGCTGTAGAGGTAGATATGGGTCGGAGTGTTTTAGAACTTTGGACAGAGCCAGTCCTGTTGTTTCAGTCAGTCCTCCTGACTCCAGCTCTGTACTTAAATTGCACCATTTCTTTAACCAGACAGCAGGAGTCTACCACTGCAGCCAGCTGTGTGTGAAATCTCTCACCTCATTGCTCTCTATGGCCTGTACTGTATATGCCATCTGCAGTTCTCTAGAGGCCACTCAGACTTTTTACGATAATAATTTGTTAACTGGTTGTTGAGGCCAGCATCCACAATATGTGAGTACCTTTCCTTCACTCTTAATGATTTTTGAGTTTCCATTTGACAATGACAGGAAGGAGGTGTCAATTGGTATTTTAATAATGAATTTTTTTTGGCCTATGAGAGGTTAGGGTTACATTTTCATAGATTCTGCAGAGCTCTCACAAATTCCTCTTATTTGGATGTCAGGATAACTCTTTTCTTCTAATCAATCAATCCATCCATCCATCCATTTTCTATACCGCGTATCCCTTTCGGGGTTGCGGGGGGCGCTGGAGCCTATCCCAGCCGTCAACGGGTGAGAGGCGGGGTACACCCTGGACCGGTCGCCAGTCGATCGCAGGGCACAAACACACAACCATTCACACTCACACTCACACCTGGGGGCTCTTCTAATCAATGTTCCAGTCATTTATTCTGAACTCAAACCCTTAGTCTCTGCAATTCTCATCCAAAATCTAAAAACTAAAGTAAAAGTTAGAAATATACAGCATACAGAACATTTTTACATAATTACCCGCTGTCAGTAGACAGCGGGTAATTATGTAAAAATGTTCCAGTGACACTAGTAGCCACAACTGAAAATCATTAAAGTGCAGATACTTTGTGACATTTAATGTGCTGAGGAGCGAATTGAGTGTTCATTAAATTGTCATATTGTCAATTGTCGTTATATTTCCAATGTTTTGTAATCCAAATGTTAAACTTCGATGATATGGGAATCTAATTGACCTAATTTATGTCTGACCATGTGCAGCAGTACAAGGTAAAGAAATAAAAATGAATATTTGCAGTGAATAGCACTCTATGCAAATTAAAGCTGAGGCTGATGGTAATGTCATCAATTTTGCACATACTGCGTCACAAAGTATTAAATGAACTGTGATAAAATGTTGACCTGATGATGGCATGAGAAGAAAGGCTTTGTTTCATATAGGCTTTGCCCTTGAATAACTGTTGCTATTGAGTTGAGTTGCTATTGATTTATTGCTGCACATTATGTGCAGCCGTGAACATTTTCTTTCCTGCCACTGCACACTGTACTGTTGCCTTTCTCAGGTCATGTATAGTGTACACCACCATCAGGACCTCAGCTCTGCTCCCTTCAGACAACAGAAGTTCAGCCACTCTGAAGCCTTTCGCTTGTGCCCTGCAAACCAGTCAAACCAGCTGCATTCTGACGGCAGATGTTCATCCCCACTGTAAGGCTTGCCTTGCTGCTGAGCATGAAAGGTTAGAACTAGCTCATCCCTCAGGAGTTCAGGACAGACAGGCCAATCTTCACCGGTGCCTTCCCAGACATCCCGGGAAGGGACCAAATGGCAGGTACGAATGAGATAGGTCAGCTCCCTCCAACTTGGCCTTTCCTCCTGGTTCTCGGAATCTGATTCCAAACATCCGCAGCTTTGCCCATCCTCACTGTGGCTAGGAGCTCTACCATATCAGCTCCCTCCTTCGCTGAATCCGTCTGCCAGCCATGTGCTGGCCGCCAAAGGACTTCCAGGACATGCCGGGCATCATTAGGAAGGCTGAAGAACTGAGCAACATCATGTTTGCAGGACAACCTGCACTTGCTTGGGACTTTTTTATGGCCAGGAGCCAGTGGCCAGTCATCCTGCACAGTGGCTTTGATTCATGGAATTCCAACTTTTCATGGAGGCAGCATTTTTATGACATCAGAAAACAGCACTGGTAGTCTGCTATGAGTCATTTCCATGGATTTGTGGAAAAGTAGTTTCCACCATCCCACACCAGAAGTCTAGCTTCCATTTTGCTCCCCAACTGTTGACAGACCACATCTCCTCAGTACCAGGTTTATACTTGACTCACGCAGAAGAGTTGAAATCCCCAAGGTCATTAGGATTTATTATCTGGGCACCTATAACAAAGTTCATCATAAGCCATTTACTATTTTTCCATCTTGGAATCATAAGGCTCTATCTGCTAAGATATTGAACTTCATGGGATGGTTTGGGAAATTCAGCTATTTTCTTGTGTACTGGGGAGTTTGTATACTGGGACTTTGTTTCCTGCGTGTCCTTTTTTTTGGCAGAGGCTGGGTGTGGTTCTCCAGGTGGTTTGGGAGCTGGTACCAATTCAGATGGGACTCATCACAATCAAGCACAGCATAAAGACTCTGGACTGCAGAGGACTCACTGCCTTATTGTTTCCGCTACTTAGTGGTAGAGTTGGCCATTTATTAGTGCTACCTGTAAGTTTAAGTTTATATTTAGTCTTTGTTTCTCTTTTCTGAATTACCAGTGCTTGATCTCTTGTACATCTTCCCTTTGTGCTCAGTGAGTTCTCCTGCACCGATCTCCAGCTCCAGCATCTCTGCCACCATGCCACCCAGCCTCTTGCCTCCACCTACCTCGAGCCTCAAGTCCATAACCATCACAAACCTAGTTTTATCTGTGCCTCCACCACCACGTGCCTTCAATGCTATACTCACACCACCACTGTGTGCTCCTGTGTTTCTCTGAGCTGGTCTCCCCCTCAGTACCTTGTGCCCTACCTGGTATTCCCAGGACTTCCCAGCTACTGTCTGTGTGTCTGCTATTGAGTCCAAATTCTGGCCAAACGTAACACTTCAGATTTTTTTTGCCTTCTAAATAGCAAAAATCTGTGTATCTTCAAGTATCTTTCATACATGAAAATGACAGACATCCTAAATGCATACAAAATGTAAAATGTCAAAATTGGATCAGTTTTCTTTTTGGAACAGTTCAAATGCAGATACAACCCTCTAATCCCTAAGAACTCCCTTTCTTCTTGATTCTATTGATGGTCTCATGAAGGACAGCAGTACGAATGCCAGGAGAGTTCAGTCTTTTCTTACGTTTCAAATATTGCTTTGTTAGCTATCACGTGCAAAATACTGGAGAGCTACTACAGCTCAATACAAGTACCCACGGTGGATCAAACATAGCCTCCATCACATCATATTGCCCATAACTGGAAGAAAGGAAATACAATTCAAAAACATGAACCAAACCTTTAGTGCTTTCCTCGTGATGTTAGCATTAGCTGCCAGACTAGCATTAGGAAGCTAGTGTTAGCTGTCTGTGCAGCTGACAATGAAAAAATCAAAAATCAAAATTGATTAAAAAAAGACTGAACTTGCCTGGCATTTGTATGGTTGCCCTTCACAAGAACATCAATAAAATCCTTAATCTTTAGGTTTCTTGTAAACATCACGTTCTCCACTCCAATCTCCACTGAGTCTTCTTTGTAGCTATCACTGAGCAGTACGGCAACATGACATGCATGCTTGAAGGATACTTTAACGTTATCCTAAACCTAAAATCTAAGTTACATTCCAAAACCAATTGTAAAGCTTTGATAAACCCTCTCCTTGCTGGTGCCATCATGGAGTGACCAAATACCTGCATTTGATAAATAGCACTAAAAACCTTGACAGAACAAATACTTTTGAAGAATCACTCGCTCTAAAATGATCTCAAAAACCTCTTTTCCTCCTACACAGTTGTCAAATAAAGTTAATATTGAATGCTAAATGCAGGAGATATTTCCCTGTTGCAAATAACCCGTATAAGAGGTTAGGTTTTTCAAACTGCTCCCATTGGTCTTTTTCTGACTGGGTTCAAGATGTACCGAATGATGATGCATAACTCCTAACATAAAGTATGCATAGAGTACTCACCATTAACTGATGGAAAATGCACTTATGTTTTGACTGACCCTCAGTGGGTTCGTTTCAAATACATGGCACAGCTGGGTGTTGTGTAAAACTCCACAGAATCATGACAGTTTGCATTTTCACTGTTCATTCAGTGCTGTAAACCTTAGCCTTTTCTGCTTGGTCTTTCCATCTGAATGGACTATAACACTGGGATTTCTGGGTATGTAAGTACTTAAAGAATAATTCCAGTTTATTATAACTACGGCTTTTTTGTGGTTTTGGCCATCATTTCTGGAAGCTACTCACCAAGTTTACTGCTGAGATTTTGAGGCCAATATCCATTTGATTTTATAGCAATATCACCATTTTTCCAGATCTGAATGATGTGTTTGGTAAATATGTTAACATACCCAATAGAAATTGCCCAAACTACAAAAAGACCAAAGTAAGTTTAAATAATGCAGTACAAGGACTCAAATGAAACGTACTGGCAGCTATGTTTTAAATCAATGTCACAGGAAATTCTAGACCAGCTGAATCCAAATTCCAAAATTCCAATCCAAATTGTGCAAGCAGAGCATAGTCAATGT
Organism: Chaetodon trifascialis; assembly: GCF_039877785.1. Lineage (NCBI taxonomy): Eukaryota > Metazoa > Chordata > Actinopteri > Chaetodontiformes > Chaetodontidae > Chaetodon > Chaetodon trifascialis. The sequence goes on from NC_092073.1 coordinate 4,528,301, forward strand.
TTGCAGAGATAATCCACACACTTGCAGTATTTGGTGAGGATGAAGTTCAGCTTCCTCACACGTGACATCCTTGTACCACACAAATAAGAGTAAGAATAAAAAAAATAAAGTCAAATAAAGTAGGATATAAATAAAATAAAATAGAAATAAAAAAAAGAAACACGGTAAGTCATAATACTGTGTCAAGCAGTGTATTATGTTCTGCACAAGAAAAAAAATATAACGCATATCCAGTACATATATCCAGTAGATGTTGGGGGCAGTATGTGGAGTGGGGGTGGGGGGTGGACGTGAGCCACTTATGTGGTGGAGGGCAGCAAGGTGTTTTGAAATCTTGGTGGAAGAAGCTGTTGCAGAACCTCACAGAGCTAATCCTGATGCAGTGAAACCGATGATCTTCTCAGCTGTCCTCACTATGAGCTCTGGAGTTCCAGTGCTTTGCAATTCCCAAACCACACAGTGATGCAGCTGGCCAAGATGCTCTCCACATTGCCTCTACAGAAGGAGATGAGAATGGGCAGTGGTAGGCTGGCTCTCGTCAGTCTCCACAGGAAAGGATTGGTGTGCCATCTTAGCTGCAGAGTTGATGTTAAGAGACCAGGTGAGATCGTCATTGAGAGATAAGTTGTCGACATTGCAGCAACTCACCACTTGCTCCTCTTGCTCTCTGTGTGGTGTTTCAACATTGTTGCTGATGAGTCCCACCACTGTGATGTCATCAGCAAACTTAATGATGTGGTTGGATTTGAACTTAGCAATCATAGGTGAGCACCTGAACAACAATGGACTGAGCATGCAGTCTTGGACAGCGCCTGTGTTCAGAGTGACGGTACCTGATGTTCTGCCGCTGATGTGTACTGTCTGCAGTCTCCTGGTCAGGAATTCCAGAATTCAGTTACAGAGGCAGGTATTTAAGCCAAGCAGGGGAAGTTTCCCTACCAGCCTCAATGAACTTCTCTACAAATCCACTCACAGAGTCTGTGTTCTTCTCTATACATATGTTACAGTCATAGGTGGCCACCTCCCTGAACATGTTCCAGTCTTTATTCTCGAAGCAGTCTTACAAGGAAAGGGTAGAACAGACGTTGTGCCATTTTGAACTTTGTTGAGAAACCTCTGGCTTGTTCGTCACGTTACAGTAGCAAAACGCAGTTTCGGTTAATGTGAAGCTAAGTCATAGAGGACTTCTGCGGGCTGTGTGAAGACGGGAAGCTACCAGGATTTCTGCTACGCTGGAGAGTGTCTACGGATTGCGGGAGGACAAAGAGAGCTACCAGGACTTCTGCTGCGTCTGTAGTCATCTTTGGACCCGGCACAGGAGCTATGCTGCTAAAGCTAAAGGAAACTGTGGAGCATCAGACCCAGACCATCGCACGGCACCCAATGCATCGTTTGGAGAGGTATGTGTAGCGCTACACTGTTTATGGCCATTTAAATGTGTGCACACATGAGTGGGGTTAAATCCAATGCATTGGTTGGGCAAGAGGAATGACAGTAGACTTTGCGTTGACTATTGCGCAACGAGTACTGAACTGAGTTTGCAACTCTTTATCTACCATGTCGGAGATCCCGGCGTCGGACATTGTCAAAGGGACTGGTAACGCTAATGTTATGTTAACTGGTAAAAAGGCCAGCAGTACGACTGGCAGTGGCGAAACACGAGCTGAAAAGCGGGTGGTTAGACTCACTGCAAAGGCGCTTGCTGGTATATTAGAGAGTTTACAAAATGAAAGAAAATCCAAACTAAATAAAGCAAGTGTCATAAGAAACACAATGCAAGGTTTAATGTTGAACGATGATAAAAAAGAGGTACAAAATGCTCTTGATGAGTTGCTAAGGGTTTGTGAAGAAGCAAAATTCTGTCATGATTCTGTGGTGGCCTTATTGCCATGTAATGAAAGGGTGAAGCATGAAACGTGGTTTAAAGCAAAAATGTTAAGTAATGATGAATCTATTGCTGATGCAAAAAGTGGGTTTTGCACCATGATGGTTTCACTGCACATGGAAATGGTAACGGTCATGTGGAGGACGATATTCATCTGGATGACAGTATTTCTAATGTGGGTAGCAAACGCTCAAGTCAAAGGAGCCATCGCAGTGGGAATTCAAGCACAACTCTTCTGCACGCATAAAAGCTGAGGCCGATAGAGCTGCACTTCTTGCTCGTCAAGCCGCATTAAAGGCAAGGCATGCTTTGGAGGAGCAGCATAAGCAGCTGAAAAGGAAAAAGGAGGAGCTCGACTTGGAAACTGAGCTTGCTGCATTTAATGCTAAGTTGGCCGTATTACAGACTTGTAATACAGTTCTTCTTTTAAAGGCTCAGATGGCATGACTTACTACTTTGAACAGGGAAAAAGGGAAAGAGGAACATGCCATTGCCTTAAACCCCATGGCAAAGGAGTACAAACCTGCATGGAGGCCTCCACAACAACATTACATGGCAGAATTGTCATCACCACCTGACAAACCAAGATCCTTGGATGTGCCAAAACCAAATGTGCAAGTTTTGCAAGTTGCTTCAAGCCCTTATCGCCTCCCAAACCTATTGGCAACATCACAGCATGGGCAATACCAGCTTACAGCAGTCCGGCCTAATGATGGATCAAGGCAATCTACTGATATTCAACAGACAATCAGCCAAAATACTTCTGGAGACATTCTTAACATCATGCACAGGCAAAACGAAATAACAGCTGTTTTGGTGCAGCAACAGCATTCCCTATTTTTGCCACCAAGAGAAATTCCCATCTTTGAAGGAGACCCTCTTAAGTACAGAGCATTTGCAAAAGCTTTCGAGTATGTTGTAGAAGGAAAGGCAAGCAAAGCAGATTGTCTTTATTACCTGGAGCAATTCACTAGGGGCCAGCCGCAAGAGCTGGTGCGTAGCTGCCAGCATATGGATTCTGGAAGTGGTTATGCAGTGGCAAAAGGTCTCCTGCAGGAGCATTTTGGCAACCAGTACAAAATTGCAACTGCTTATATGGAGAAGGCATTGGCTTGGCAGTCAATTAAATCCGAGGAGGCGAATACACTCCAAGCCTATTCCTTATTTTTGTGGGCTACTGCAATGCGATGGAGGAGCTCCAGTACCTGCAAGAGCTTGACATGCCAGTGAACATGAGAACCATTGTTTCTAAATTACCATTCAAGATGAGAGATCGATGGAGAGCCAAGGCTCATGAAATAATGGGAAGAAGAAACGACAGAGCACACATCACGGACTTAGTCACGTTTATTGAACGCCACGTCAGAATTCTTTCAGACCCTCTGTTTGGCAACATACAGGACCCTGGTTTGGGTGCTACTGGACCAAAGACTTATACCAGGCACAAAGCACAGCCCAGGGACAGAATAAGGGAAAGTATTTTCGCCACTGCAGTAACATCCATAAACATGCCTGAAAGAACTGAAGATCCAAATAAAATTAAGAAAACTGCATGCCTCTGTTGTGCTCATGAACACACATTGGACGAGTGTGAGGACCTCAATGCAAAGAAGCATAAGGAGAAAATTCAACTTCTGCGGGAAAAGGGAGTTTGTTTTGCATGTTTATGTGTGGGTCATGTGAGTCATGACTGCAAGAGGCATTTGGTTTGCAGAGTCTGTGGGCAAACTCACCCTACCATGCTTCATATAAATAGACAAGCAGCAGCAGAGCAGGAAAAGGCAACGTCCAGCGAACAGCCTACCGCAGTTATGTGTGGACATACAGGGGTCGGTAAGGACTGGTGTGCGTTATCCATTCTTCCAGTAAAGGTGAAAGCTTTAAAGGGAAATCAGACTGTAACAACATATGCATTCTTGGATCATGGCAGTTCTGTTACTTTCTGTTCTTAACATCTCATGAAGAAGCTGAATGCTGCAGGTAAAAGAACCAGCTTCCTGCTACGGACAATGGGACAGGAAACAGTGGAAACTGCTTACTCCTTAACTGGTGTGGAGGTTGCAGGTCTTGACAGCAGTGATGGTCCACTGAATGGAAACAGAGGTGCCATGGAGGCAGAGTTTCCCTCCATTATGGCAAACAGAATTGCTGTGCGTAAATTGGAGGAAATGCTGACTGCTCAGTACAACTATGACTTCAATGACAGGAAAGAGGAGAATGAACAGATGTCAAGAGAAGACATGGAGTTTATGGACATTGTTACTCGTTCTGTGAAGCTGGTGGATGGGCATTACAGCCTGAAAATACCTTTAAGAAAGAGCAGCTCAATCTCCCTAATAACCTATCAGTGGCCAAGCAAATGATTTTGGGACTGAGGAGAAGGTTCGAGAAAAATGAGCAGTTTCATCAGGAGTACACAAGCTTCGTCACTGACATCATTGGTAAGGGCTACACAGAGAAAATACCTCAGCACCTGCTTGACCGCGAAGAAGGAAAGTCCTGGTATATCCCCCATCATGGTGTCTACCATCCCAGGAAGAATACCATGCGGGTGGTGTTTGATTGTGGGGCAACGTTTAAGGGGAAGTCATTGAACAATGAACTCCTGCAGGGTCCCAACCTTACAAGTAGTTTGCTTGGGGCTTGCCTGTGGCAAAGCCTGTGGCTTTGATGGGAGATATACAGCAGATGTTCTATCAGGTCAATGTTGCGGAAACAGACAAAACCTTCCTTCGTTTCTTATGGTGGCCTGAGGGTGACCTGAGTCAAGACGTTGCAGAGTACTGGATGACTGTCCACCTGTTTGGGGCTGTTTCATCCCCGAGCTGTGCTTGTTATGCACTCAGGAAGACTGCAGAGGACAGTCAGGCATTGTTCTCCGCAGATGTGATTCAAACAGTGAAGCAGAACTTGTATGTTGACGACTGTTTGAAGAGCACATCCTCAGAAGAAGAAGCTGTTCAGTTGGTCAAAGATCTTACAGCTATCTGTCGAAGAGGAGGATTCAGTCTGAATAAGTGGGTCAATAACAGTCGCAGGGTACTGCGGACAGTCCCAGAGGAACACAGAGCCAAGGACTTAAATGAATTGGATTTGGATAGAGATAACCTTCCCTTGGAGAAAGCCCTTGGTCTCCAGTGGTGCATTGAGAGTGACATCTTTCAGTTCAGGATGCTGGTGAAACAAGGTCCTTACACTAGACGTGGCATGTTGTCTATGCTTAGTTCAGTGTATGACCCTTTGGGGTTTATTGCACCAGTCACTTTGCCTGGCAAAGTCTTGCTGCAGGAGCTTTGCAGGAGAAAATCTGGATGGGACGACAGATTGCCTTGTGACATACTGCAGCAGTGGACAAAGTGGCTTGAAGAACTAAGCAGGTTGTCAGAGTTCAAGATCAAACGGAGTATCAAGCCAAAGGAGTTTGGACAGCCTACACTGGCCCAGCTGCATCACTTTTCAGATGCAAGTGAAAGTGGATATGGCACCGTTAGTTATGTAAGGTTGGAGAACAACAGGCACGACGTTCACGTAGCATTCCTGCTCGCCAAAGCAAAAGTTACACCGCTAAAGCCAGTCACCATGCCACGTCTGGAGCTTACTGCCGCTGTTCTTGCTGTTCATGTGGACAGAATGTTGAGAGCAGAGTTGCAGCTGCAGTTGAAAGACTCGTTCTTCTGGACAGATAGTACTTCCGTGCTTAAGTACATAAAGAATGAGGACAGACGCTTTCATCCTTTTGTGGCAAACAGGGTGACAACCATCAGAGGTGCTACAAAGGTGTTACAATGGAAGTATGTAAGCACGAAGGATAATCCAGCGGACGACGCGTCCAGAGGCAGGAAAGTTGACGACCTACTGACTGTCAGCAGGTGGACTGAAGTACCTAACTTTCTTTGGAAACCGGAAAGGTATTGGCCAGAAAGTACTATAGAGATTAGCATTCCAGTGGATGATCCGAAAGTTAAGAGAGACTTCACGGTGAATGCTGTAATTGCTAAGGACTCACCCAATGAGACTGACCAACTAATTACATATTTCTCAGACTGGGGGAGGCTTAAAGTTGCAGTTGCCTGGTTCCTCAATATAAAAGGGGCTCTCTTGAAGTTGAGCCAAACGAGACAGCAGCTGCAGATCTCTGATGCAAACCAACAACCCATGCAAATGCAGGCAGAAATGAGGAAAATAAGAAGTGCATTTGTGGGCCAGAGCATTTCATCTGATGATCTTTTGGAGGCAGAAATTGCAATCATTCGCTTTGCACAACAGCAGCAGTTTAAAGCAGAAATTGATGCACTCTCATCTGGAAAGTCTACAGTCAGGAAGGATAGTCCAATTTACAAACTGGATCCATGTCTGGAGGACAGCCTGCTTAGAGTTGGAGGAAGACTTTGTAAGGCAGCCCTGCCAGAAGTAAAGCATCCACTCATCCTCACAGAGGACCAGCATATTTCAACTCTTATCCTTCGGCATATCCACCAGCAACTGGGTCATAGTGGTAGAAATCATACCCTATCCAAACTTAGGAGGAAGTACTGGATCACAAAGGCTCCTTCAGCAGTAAGGAAAGTCATAAACGACTGCTGGACGTGCAGACTCCACGCTGCAAGAGCAGGTGAACAGAAGATGGCAGACCTTCCATTGGAAAGGATTTTGCCTGACTTCCCTCCTTTTACGAGTGTTGGTGTCGATTATTTTGGACCAATTGAGGTGAAGAGACGTGACGCAATGGAGTGATTTTTACCTGCTTGGCAAGTAGAGCCGTTCACCTGGAGGTTGCAAACTCAATGGACACCGACACGTGTATTAATGCTTTGCGGCGATTCATCAGTAGAAGAGGCCAAGTATCCCACTTGCCGTCTGATAATGGCACCAATTTCATCAGAGCAAGTAGGGAATTGAGGGAGGCACTCGCTGCTCTTAATCATGACCAGCTCCAAAGAGCACTCATGCCAGCTGGAGTGGACTGGAAAATCCCAATGATCTTGAACCACTTACGCCAAACCATATTCTCTTCCTGAAAGGCAAACCTGCGTTACCACCTGGGCTGTTTGAGAAGCGAGACCTGTATACAAAAAGAAGATGGAGACAGGTTCATTATATTGCAGATCTGTTTTGAAACCGTGGGTTTGCGAATACCTCCTTCTGCTTCAAGAATGGCAAAAATGGAAAACGGAAAAAAGAAGTCTTGTGCCTGGGGACATTGTCATAGTTATGGATTCGACTGCCCCTCGAGGCTCTTGGTTGCTCGGACGAGTGGTTGAAACCTTTCCTGACAAACATGGAGTTGTAAGACTCGTCTTAAGACAAAGTCTAATGTCGTGGAAAGACCAGTCACCAAACTCTGTTTGTTAAGTGCAGCTGAAGATGTCTAATGATACTGCAGTAATGACATTGTTCGTGTTAATGGCTCTTTGTTTGTTTTGTTGGAATTGTTAACTCTGCCTGCCATTAACAATTAGGGGCTGGAGTGTAAGAGCCAGATTCAAGGTCAAAATTTACCATGGTCACCAGGTGTATTTTCTCTTACACGTCATTGGGTGTCGCTGTCCTGTTGCCAAGAGCACAGGTATTTAGGTGGGTCACGTCACTTTGTCGGGTACGTTTGACCCCGGAAGGGCATATGGTTTTTGACCGCTGTGGTGGCAAGCGTGGACAGAGGTACCGTATGATTGCTGTACATTTATATGAAATACTCGGAATATGTATTCACTGTGCACTAGGAAAATAAAGAAACTGCATTATTCAGCACAGACGATATGAGCCGCAGACTCTTCATTAAAACAACACAGCATACGGTGAGGTGTCCGCAGCGCGTCAGCTAGGTCACTCCTGGGAGTCAAAACACATCGGTAGCTTAGTATCAGACCAAGCTCCTACACATTGATAGAAAAAAAATGCACTGTTAGCAGGAGCCAGAGGGGCCACTGCATCTGTGTGTGCTGCCTTTTTGTTGGCCATGGTTCAAAGTCCAAATTCAAATGTAGTTGGATGTTTGTACATTCTATTTTGCGAGAGAAAATAGTTTGATTAAACAGTCAAACTATGATGATTTATGATAGCTCACTAAAGAAATGCATCTGACTAAAAATAATGGAACATGTGTATGAGAGAGTGATAGCCAACAGTATAAGCTGAGGATCACACCAGTTTTCATGGCCAGTCGCTGATTGCTTGTGACCACACCCATACATGTAGCTGCCAGCATTAATGTGGCAAATTTCTGACATTATGATTATGACGATGCCTCCATAATCAAGTAAATGGATCACAGTGTTTCTTTTCTAAACAGCTATTTGGTAAATGTAGAAATCAGTTAGTTGATACAGAGAGTGGAGAATGGTGATGCTAGGTCACAGATATTCTACCATCCTTGCCCTGTCTGGATCTGCTAGCCATCTACCAACTATTCATAACCAGCTAGATTGTTTCACTAGAGAAGAGTGTGTGTAACAGACACAGTCCACTCATGATTATATAATGGTATTAGAGAGTGGACTTTCTTCCAGGACAGTTTCATTTTGACCTGTTAGAACACTTTCACACTGAGGTGAGCACACTACAGTAAAGTACAAGTGCAGTAAAGAAAGGGTTGGAATATTATCAGTTTTATTTGAGCACATACTGATTCATTAAAACATACTTGGATCAGCTCTGATACCGATCTTTAGGAACAGCTCATTTATTCGCACCGGGGAAAGTAGTTTTGGTTTTGTTGTTGGACTGATGCAAGTGGCTCACTTCGAGCAATCTCATTGGCCAGATTAAGCACAACTAAGGAGGGTAGGGCATGCTGGAAAAAGTTTGTGTTCAGCATTAGGCAAAGACTTGTCATGTCATAGATGCACAAAACCCTGCAAAGTAAAACAGTATTGCAAAGAGTGAACGGTTCTGCAGTGGAATTTTCTGTTTTGATAGTTTTCCTAATTTAAAGTTATTAATTTAATTAATTAACTAATTTAAGTTTTATAATAGATTTCATATTTCCCATTTCAGTGTGTAGGTGTTGGTTTAAATGGTGATTTCTATAATAGTTGTGCCCATCCTGACAACAACATAATTTAGACTCCCAATGCAACATATCAATCAATCAATCAATCAATCAATCAATCAATCAATCAATCAATCAATCTTTATTTATTTATATAGCACTTTTCATACATAATAAAATGCAATACAAAGTGCTTTACAAGAGTTAAAAACAATATAACACACACACACACACACACACACACTCTCACCACAGACAGAAGCAGGAGTACCGAGACATGGCAAGGCACTGAGGATTGAGGAGAATGCCACCTCTTTACACCGAGAGGAGTCATCACAGACTATGAGCACAGGGGGCGCCAGCACCCAGGAACCCCCGACCCCTGACAGACCGGCGGACCCCCACACCAAGGTGGGGACCTGAGGACAGCACTCCTGGCAGCACCACCAACATCAGATTCAGGACTCATCAAAATGTAATTTCTTTAGGTTTGTTGCAAGTGAAAATTCACACACCTAGACATCTGAAATGTGATAAGGGGCACCAAGAAGTCACTGCTTTTAAGTAAAGGCCACAGGTCAACACGGCTGGGAATCACTGGTTTTATCTTTTACAATGTGTTATGTTTTATAATCTCATCACATTTTTTATGACATTTTATCGAGTTAATCACAATAATAGGATGTGGGGGTGTTCTGGTCCTGTGATCAATGGCAGCTTGAAACTATGTCCTTAAAACCTGTGGCATACAGGTCAGTGAAGAAAACATGCAGTAAAGAAAATTTGACTATGAGATCCAAGATGCAACAGGAAAAATAAAACAAATTTGATTTGAACAAAACATTGGCTCCGACACTACAGGCTCTAACAATGGCAGACACTGGTGAGATAAAGCATTTAACTGTGGAGCTGAAGGACATCTCTTCAGGCCAGAAGTTTTCCAAGGTGATACAGAAAATAATGCAGCAAACAATGGATTTACAACAAGAGGTGGAGACAATGAAGACGAGTGCTTAGGAACCACAGACCAAGGTGAGTGAACTGGGAGACAATAAACTTAAGCACCAGAAAACACTAAAATACCTAAACAGTCTCATTGAAATGGGAAACGAGATGGACTATATTGAAAATAAATCCCAAAATAAATCATGTATGCATTTACAACCGACAGGGCCACCTTGACCTACTGTTAGACCTAATTTACCGACCCCCCCCCCCCCCCCCCCCCCCACACACACACACACAGAGCAGCATGGACAGAGCATGTCAGCTTCCATAAGATGTAACTACATAATAGCTTAATCAACATCACTTTTCAAACAATGCACAGCCAAATCCAAATCATGAAGAATGTCATGCTCAATGGACATAAGTGTAAGGTTACTGACTCTGTCTTGCTGCATGCTTGATGGGAGTCAACAAAATACACTCCCTGCTGATGGCGAGTAACACAGCCATTGTCTGTTTACACACTCACCGTTACTCAGTTTGCGGCTGAAATATGTTTTTGAAAAAAAAAAACAACCTCTTTCTCTGTTGTTTATATGTGCACTCTGACGCAGACATATCAGCGCTTTTATTTTGACAAGCCGTTGGTCCCATTTTTGCTCAGTAAGCGCGTACTTTGGGCCAGTCAAAGTCATTTCCCCAGAGGCCCGGGTCCAGGGTATATACAGTAATCCTTAAGTTAAATTTAATGCCTTTTAATACCTTTTTCACTACCTTCAGAATTTTTTTTAAAACCATCACGACACTGAGTTGCAAGTGTTAATCAGCGACCTACTAACATTTACTCAGATTTTGACCTATGGAACACTATACACAACAGAATAAATTTAGGGACTCACTGATGTTGACCACATATTGCACATTTATTTCACTTCGTGAATAAAAATAAAACAAACTACATAAAATGTGCAACGAAGAGATAGTTCCAGCACACTGGCTGGCATTCACTGCATGAACTTTAATATATTGTAATTCTATTTTATACATCTGAACACCACTGTAAGTGAGGATACCTCCTCGATTGTCCTTTGAGGTAAAATAAAGATTGATGAAAGAGGTTTTGAGCTTTTAATCTCTTTGAAAAGTAACACACTCCTGCAGTTATGATAGAAAGCTCATCCTTCTCTTTCATTATTAGATCACTGCCATTGATTTGAGCTCATCACCAGAAACTGTTGACATCATAGCATGTCCATTTTCCTCACCTTGATGACGTGCTAATTTTCCCACATGGGAGAGTTTTAATATTGTTGACCTGGACAAAACTCTTGACACAAATTAAATTCGAAAGACAAATCAAATCACGTCGCAGTGAGTATGCGGGAATTCCTGCATTCCGAACGGCAACACGGCTGCCTCAATGGGTTTATTCAACGTTACCGATAAAGAAGAAAACACCTGAAAGTCCTCTAAAGTGGGCCAAATGGATTCTAAACAGTGTTGTATACATAGCCGTGTCCTTTTGTTGTTGGCTTTACAATAAAATAAATAACTCTTCTAATGAGTGACCACAGGAATATAAACTTACCTTGATGTGATGCAACAAATCATCAGCCCTTCCACGTCCCAAGAACTGAGATCCAAAGTATCTGGATTGGACACGACCATCCGCCCAAGCTGTTTCTTCTTTGATGCCTGATCGAGGCTCTCATCAAACATCAATACGAATGGCCCAGCCTTGTTGATGCCATCAACAAGCTGTTTCTTGAAGAACGATGCTAGTCCAAATCTGATGATGTAACCGGTTTTGTCTTTTCCACAGGTGAATGACTTTGCGATGTCAGAGTCAGGAAACATTTCTTTAAATAGCTCCGCAATTCCTTCGTTGGAGTTCAGTGAGTGGTGTTTAACTGCAGTGTTTAGACACCACAGAGCCTCGGCGCGCAGTGTTGGTGTGGCACCCATAGTCATCTCGAGGTCAGGCATCGTTGCTGGGGCCGGCTTGTACCGCGGAGCTAGTTTGCGGCGGCAGTGGTGGTGGTGGTGATGCAGCAGCACAGAAAGTTAAGAGTGGTAGAGTTAACTGCTGTTGCCGGCCGCGAATTCCATTTTTATGCTTGATGGATTGCATATGCGACCGAAGTGTGTTAGCTCCCATCCAGTACAAGTTGATGCTTTTTTTACAAACCGAACAATAAGCCTGCTGTTTATTCCCTACCACAGGCCTAAGCCAGTCCTTAAACACTGGGTCTTCCAACCAGGTGTCAGAAAACTTGCATTTGCCCATGACGACGATGATGGTTCTGGACGAGATAGGCTATGCAAGCAAGTCAAACGTTAGCCAGCCAGTTGGCTAACCAATTGAGCTGAGTGCGCAGTGAGATGTCGAATGACTACTGAATATGACGTCAGCATCAAAGATAGCTTAAAAAAATGTGCACAACACAAACTTTAGCACATTCAATTTCAATCAGAGTAGGACACCACATAGTCTGAAAAAGTAATACCTATTTTTCAAAAAATAATACCTCTAAAACTTCATTTAACACTTTTAATGGCCTTAAACTTGGCAATTTTGATTTATCACTTTTTAATACTTTTTAAAACCCCGCGGACACCCTGGGGTCACTGCTAAAAGCGCCGTCTAACTCTTCACCCCCCGATGCTTGTGTGCCTGCCGCTATCCCTCCACCCCACCTCTGTGTTCCTCTCCTGTTTTCGTTACCTCCAGCATCGGCGCGGGTCCCGCTGCTTCCTCCGGTGTCCTCCGTGCGAGACTGAAAGAATCCTGTGAGCTTCGGGATGCTCTATAGTAAATTTTTCTCCCTGTTCTGTTTGTCACAAGCTGATTTTCTTTTGGAAGCACCACTCTCAAACTTTTTCTTGGCTGACATCTTCCACCTGTCTCTCTATCAAAGTCATGAAGCGTGAACAGATTGACACATAGGGGGGCGGGGTTGGGCATGGTGGCAACGGGTTAATTTAGATCAATCAGCAGTCTCAAATTTGCACATAATGTGATTGACAGGAAAACTGACAAGTTACATAGCATTTTGAATTTTATGCTAATTTGTCCCAAAAATGATAGGCCCCTAAACTCCATGGGCCCCTGGGCTTCAGCCCAGGTAAGCCCGTGCATTAAGGCGGCCTTGCCAACAGATACATTTTATTACTACACTAAATTACTGTGGCTGTGTCCCAATTCAGGGGCTGCATCCTTCGGAGGACGCATTTGAAGGCCAATTACGTCATAGTGCTGCGCGAAGGCTGTCCCAATTCGTCCAAATTCGAAGGGTCCTACAAATGCAGCCGCCAAATGCGTCCTCCTTTTCCCTGTTTTCGGAGGATGCATCGCTACTATCCTTCGCGGCCTCACATATCCCAAAATGCGTTGCGCACTGATCGTTTTTTTTAACAATAGTGACCAACAGCACCAGCAGCGCCATTATTATTTTTATTGTCATTATTATATCGAACAATAATTTTGTCTGTTGACATAACAGAAAATATGCTTTACATGTCATTTTGTGAGCAAGGAGCAGATGGAGGAGTTTATTAAACTCCGTGGTCAAAACGACCACCCGTTTACAGGGGCCAAAAACACGGCCACACTCGGATGGAGGTAACTGTTGAGGCATAAATGAATAGCCCATTTGTTCTCTATACATACTGTATTTGTATGTGAAAGTTACTTAAAGGAACAAATATAATCTTTGGATCACATCAAATGAATGTTGTTTTTGGGTGGGGGTGGGGGTGGGGGTGGGAGTTTTATGTCTGTCCTGATGTCACTTTTTGTGAATCTGTACATATCTGTGATAATGTGATCTTGTGTGTTTAGCTTTTGTCATGCTTCACTCATGTTTAGAACAATTCTGCAGAAAATGGGATTGACAAAAAATGATTGACAGGTGCTGATGTTGTTAATGTTTTTTTTCTGTTTGATTACATTCTGTGTTGTTAATTAAATTGTTAATTTAAAATATCCATCCATCCATCCATTATCTTCCGCTTATCCGGGGCCGGGTTGCGGGGGGAGCAGTCTGAGCAGGGACGCCCAGACTTCCCTCTCCCCGGACGCTTCCTCCAACTCTTCCGGGGGGATCCCGAGGCGTTCCCAGGCCAGCCGAGTGGCGTAGTCACCCCAGCGTGTCCTGGGTCTTCCCCGGGGCCTCCTCCCGGTGGGACATGCCTGGAACACCTCCCTAGGGAGGCGTCCAGGGGGCATCCGATAGAGATGCCCGAGCCACCTCAGCTGACTCCTCTCGATGCGGAGGAGCAGCGACTCTACTCTGAGCTCCTCCCGGGTGACAGAGCTCCTCACCCTATCTCTAAGGGAGCGCTCCGCCACCCTGCGGAGGAAACTCATTTCAGCCGCTTGTATCCGGGACCTCGTTCTTTCGGTCATGACCCAAAGTTCATGACCATAGGTGAGGGTAGGAACGTAGATTGACCGGTAAATCGAGAGCTTCGCCTTTCGGCTCAGCTCCTTCTTTACCACGACAGACCGATACAGCGACCGCATTACTGCAGCCGCTGCACCGATCCGCCTGTCAATCTCACGTTCCATCCTTCCCTCACTCGTGAACAGGATCCCAAGATACTTAAACTCCTCCACTTGAGGCAGGAACTCTCCTCCAACCTGAAGGGAGCAAGCCACCTTTTTCCGGTCGAGAACCATGGCCTCGGACTTGGAGGTGCTAACTCTCATCCCAGCTGCTTCACACTCGGCTGCGAACCGCCCCAGCGCATGCTGAAGGTCCTGGCTCGAGGAAGCCAACAAGACAACATCATCCGCGAAAAGCAGAGACGAAATCTGCCGGCCCCCGAACCGAACCCCCTCCGGCCCCTGGCTGCGCCTAGAAATCCTGTCCATAAAAATGATGAACAGAACCGGTGACATAGGGCAGCCCTGCCGGAGTCCAACATGCACTGGGAACAGGTCCGACTTACTGCCGGCAATGCGGACCAAGCTCCTGCTCCGGTTGTACAGGGACTGTACAGCCCTCAACAGAGGGCCTCCAACCCCATACTCCTGGAGCACCTCCCACAGAATGACGCGAGGGACACGGTCGAATGCCTTCTCCAAGTCCACGAAGCACATGTGGACTGTTTGGGCAAACTCCCATGAACCCTCAAGCACCCTGCGGAGGGTATAGAGCTGGTCCAGTGTTCCACGGCCAGGACGAAAACCGCATTGTTCCTCTTGAATCCGGGGTTCGACTATCGGCCGGATTCTCCTCTCCAGTACCCTGGAATAGACTTTACCAGGGAGGCTGAGGAGTGTGATCCCCCGATAGTTGGAACACACCCTCCGGTCCCCCTTTTTAAAAAGAGGGACCACCACCCCAGTCTGCCAGTCCAGAGGCACTGTCCCCGTCTGCCACGCGATGCTGCAGAGGCATGTCAACCAAGACAGTCCTACAACATCCAGAGACTTGAGGTACTCAGGGCGGATCTCATCCACCCCCGGCGCTTTGCCACCGAGGAGCTTGCGAACTGCCTCAGTGACTTCAGCCCCGGTGATGAATGAATCGACCTCCAAGTCCCCAGTCTCTGCTTCCTCTACGGAAGACATGACAGAGGGATTGAGGAGATCCTCGAAGTATTCCTTCCACCGCCCGACAATATCCCCAGTCGAGGTCAACAGCTCCCCACCTCCACTGTAAACAGTGTTGACAGAAAGCTGCTTCCCCCTCCTGAGGCGCCGAACGGTTTGCCAGAATTTCCTCGAGGCCAACCGGTAGTCCTCCTCCATGGCCTCCCCGAACTCCTCCCAGACCCGAGTTTTTGCTTCTACAACCGCCCGAGCTGCCACACGCTTGGTCTGCCGGTACCCATCAGCTGCCTCAGGAGTCCTATGAGCCAACCAGGCCCGATAGGACTCCTTCTTCAGCTTGACGGCATCCCTTACTTCCGGTGTCCACCACCGGGTTCGGGGGTTGCCGCCACGACAGGCACCGCCGACTTTACGGCCACAGCTATGGACGGCTGCATCAACAATGGAAGTGGAGAACATGGTCCATTCGGACTCAATGTCTCCAACCTCCCTCGGGATCTGGTTGAAGCTCTCCCGGAGGTGGGAGTTGAAAACTTCCCTGACAGCGGGTTCCGCCAGACGTTCCCAACAGACCCTCACGGTACGTTTGGGTCTGCCAAGTCTGTCCCGCTTCTTCCCCTGCCAGCGAATCCAACTCACCACCAGGTGGTGATCAGTTGACAGCTCAGCCCCTCTCTTTACCCGAGTGTCCAAGACATACCGCCGAAGGTCAGATGATACGACTACAAAGTCGATCATTGACCTCCGGCCTAGGGTGTCCTGGTGCCACGTGCACTGATGGACACCCTTATGCTCAAACATGGTGTTCGTTATGGACAAACTGTGACTAGCACAGAAATCCAATAACAGAACACCACTCGGGTTCAGATCGGGGAGGCCGTTCCTCCCAATCACTCCCCTCCAGGTGTCACTGTCGCCGCCCACGTGAGCATTGAAGTCTCCCAGCAGAACAATGGAGTCCCCGGTTGGAGCACTTTCCAGTACCCCTCCCAGGGACTCCAAGAAGGCCGGGTACTCTACGCTACTGTTCGGCCCGTAGGCCGAAACAATAGTGAGAGACCTATCCCCAACCCGAAGGCGCAGGGAAGCGACCCTCTCGCTCAGCGGGGAGAACTCCAACACATGGCGGCTGAGCTGGGGGGCTATAAGCAAGCCCACACCAGCTCGCCGCCTCTCACCGCGGGCAACTCCAGAGTAGAAGAGAGTCCAGCCTCTCTCAAGGAGTTGGGTTCCCGAGCCCAGACTGTGCGTGGAGGTGAGCCCGACTATCTCTAGCCGGTACCGCTCAACCTCCCGCACTAGCTCAGGCTCTTTCCCCCACAGTGAGGTGACATTCCATGTCCCCATAGCCAGAGTCGTTGTCCAGGATTTGGGTCGTCGGGGCCCCCGCCCACGACTGCTACCCATTCCACATAGCACCGGCCCCTTCTGATCCTTCCTGCGGGTGGTGGGCCTACGGGAAGGCGGGCCCACGTCGCTCCTTCGGGCTGTGCCCGGCCGGGTCCCGTGGGCAAAGACCCGGCCACCAGGCGCTCGCCTGCGAGCCCCAACCCCAGGCCTGGCTCCAGGGCGGGGCCCCGGTGACGCCAATCCGGGCGACGTACGCTTCCTTGCTTTAATTTCTTTCATAAGGGGCTTCTTGAACTGCTCTTAGTCTGACCCGTCACCTAGAACCTGTTTGCCTTGGGAGACCCTACCAGGGGCATTAAGCCCCGGACAACATAGCCTCTAGGATCATTCGGGTACTCAAACTCCTCCACCACGATAAGGTGGCAGTTCAAGGAGGAGAATTTAAAATATTGTGTTCTAAATTAAAATCTTATAACCTCGTTACATTATCTATTCCATTTCTTATTTACAGTATAAGTAGACTTTTGAACTACTTTTCAGTGACAACACAATTAGTTTATTTTTTCTGTGATATTTGCAGATATTTACAAAGATACAATATGAATACTTCTATTTAAAAGTGGGCATTCTTAAAATGTACAACTATGTACAAAAGATCAGCAGAAATGACTATTTACAGAGATTTGCAGATTTACAGAGAACATATATACAGTTGAGGCTGAGCAGGAGTCCCTGGTGGTGCTGCAAGATTACTGAAGCAAACAGTTTCCTGTTCTGATAACAGTGACCATCAGGGCTGCTTGGAGGTTTGATCCTCACATGGCAGCCGTCGATTGCTCCAGCAGCTTTTCGAAAAGCTCTGTGTCTTGCCAGCCCTGAAAACCCCTGAGTTACTGCTGCCAGGTCTTCTGTGGTCTTGGGGAGGTAGAGGACCCTGTGGCGAATGGCCACCACCTCCTCAGTCACTCGATGGACGATGCGGTGAACAGTGGAGCGAGGCATCCCAAACATCCTTGCCACCACAACTGGAGGATGTCCCACTCGCCAGCCAGAAGAGACAGACCAAGGTCTCTATTGTGGCACCCCATCCGTGTCGCCTTTCCTGGTGGAGAAGCTCCAGCAGCACCGCCAGGGACTCTCTGCTCAGCCTAAAATCTTGTCTGGTGTCATGATCGTTGAAAAATAATGGCAGAACAGGAAGACTGATGTTTATGCAGCAGTACATCGGCCTTGCCTGGATGGAGAAAGGAGGGTAAGAACAGGAGGATTAAACAAGAGCAACTGAATTTTAGTTGATACGACACCTCTAGTGAATGTTAAAGCTTAGACCAATACTGCTTCAATTCTCCATCTATTACACTTTGGCTTCTCAATATGGTTCTGATGTTTAATAACACAACATTTTAATAGGCTATTGAACTAAGTCAAGGTTATTTACAGGGTTTGTACACATTTAACTATTCAATTCAAGCACTTTTCAGATCTTGAAAACAGCATTTAAATTACAGCATACAGCAGTATCAAGACTCATGGTTAAATGACATATATGTCAGTCCATAGTTTATATGGCAAGCGTTTGTCACTAAATGGTATCATTTATTAACGGGTAATGTATGAACATTAATATGGGTTAAAATAGCCGGTTAATGCTACCTCCCCACAGCGCTCTCCCAGCCGGAGACAAACGAGCCGCCGTTGTGGCAAAACCTCTGGCTCCATTGTCGTCTGTCTGTTATGTTTCCATCGTCTGTCTGTTATGTTTCTGTTGTGTCGTCTGTCGTCTGTTAAATTTTTGTCTCCGTATGTGTGTTTTTCCCAGGTTAGGAGGGAAGAAGTTATGACGTCGTGACGCAATCAGGAAATGCTCCGAAGGCTAGACTATCCCATTTACCAATGGTTGATGCAGCCAACGGAGGAGCCTCCGCGTCCTCTGTGGGCCACGTCCTCAGTGGGCCGCGTAGGCTGGGTCCTCTGAAGGATGCAGTCCCTGAATTGGAACACAGCCTACGTGTCTATTGAGCTCTATGTCCAGTGTTGTGTGGTCATGTGTGCGTATACGTGGTTGGTGTGTGTATGCGTGTGTGTGTTGAAGAAAACCAGACTAACTGCCCACATCTCAGATTCTACATGCTGACAGCTGAAAAGGCAGAGAGCACAAATTTGGATTTGTAAAAAAGATTTCAGCATGTCCTTGGATTTGTCAATTGCTTCATGAATGACTGATGTTAATGGACTGAATAATGTAGTAAAGAAGAATACCTCAAGAATGCCTCAGATACAGAGAGATAAAGGGGATGTAGTGGTGCAGGAAACACATCTGAGAAGACAGGAAAATTAGAAACGAAAGAAAACTCAAGTGCTAGCAGTAGCTCTTAGACAAAATACATCATATATATCATATATTGCAGCATGGAGGACAGGACAGGACGACGGGCACATGACTGATCAAAGCTTGAAGAAAAGGTTCAGATCATTCCACAGTAAAAGACAGAAATAAATGAATTAGCACTTTATATGATTTATATGATAAAGTCTCAGGATATAAATGAAAAGATAACGAATTTGAATCATTAACATTTTGAAAACAAGGAAGACAAGGATGTTAATAGATGAGATTAATACCAGAGGAAATACAAAGCACATAAAACAGAAAAATGATTGACCTCGCTATATTTTAATTTTTATTGTAAGCATTACCAATATGAATACTAATAATAGGTTCACATTTCACATCACATTCAAATTTATATGCAATAAAATGATTTCAAATTTTATCTGGAACAACAGAAGACTGAGAATGAAACTTAAAGTCTCATCACAGTAGAATGAAAATGGTCAGGTGTTACAGATTTATGGATGGAGGGAGAAACAGCCACCGTAAAGGGCAGAGCCGATGAATTTCAATTACCATACCAAACTGGAAACATATATGCAAAACCAGCAAGACGTTAATAGCATACTCAACTTACAAAACATGCAAGGAATGCATTTGGCCCTTCATCCAAACTGCTTTGCCTGGCAAAGGTGCTTAGATCTTGATTGAAGTGATCAGTTGAAGGGATTTCTGTGCCAAGCCTCCATTTTGAGCCCATTGCAGCCTGGTTTTAGAGCGAGGCACTGTTTGTAAATGACATTGCATCAGCTTTGGATAATAAAAGGCATTGTGCAGCCCTTTTTGTCAATCTAGCCAAAGCATTTGTTACTGTAGAACATTGCTTGCTCTTGCAGAGGCCACATAATGTTAGATTTGATATCAATACATGTAACTGGTTCAGAAAGACAACAGTCTGTTAAACTGGTGAGCTCCCATTCACAGGGCCAATCCACAGGGTTCAGTTTTAGGTCCAGTCTTCTAACTTTTTGTATCAACCACATTGGCACAGTGCTGTATTATGGTGCTGATTTTGTACGGCTAGCAAATTTTTTTAGATTCTGCAAGATGCTTTTAAAGACTAAATGCTGAAAAAACATATATATCTCCTGATATCTCAACATCAGGACTGATGTAAAACTCACATTCAGCTTTCCCGTAGATCTTGTGTGCTGTTTAAGGCAAAAAGGTTTGCTATTTCCACAGAAATAAAACCCTGGTTTCCACCTTTTGTAGTAAAAAGTGTCGAGGCAGTTTTCATGTCAGTCCTGGACTTCAAGCCTTTTACTTCTGGACTCTGTCTGTCACTCTGCCTTGAGATTTATTACCAGTTATGTTTATGGTACACATAATTTTTTATATGATAAAGGTTGGTGTGTTTTTATCAGTAAAGACCTTACTGGAGATTTGCCATCTTACCTTTGAAAACTGCTTTGGCAGTCAGATGGGCTCATATTTCACGGGTTCGGTCTGAACTTGGAAAAACTGACTCCAAGTTCCAGTGCAGCTGACTCTTGGAACAGACCTCCTTAAAATCAAAACACTTATACCTGTTGGTCTGAAGATAACTGCATTTTATTTTAGATTTTAATTATTTAAGTTTGTCTTTCAAATTTTCTGTCATAATTGCAAAACTTTTTACATAACCATATTTCATTTCACATCTTAATTATCCTTATTTGTCTAGCAAATTATTTTTGCCCTTTTGGAAAGTTTTAATGGACTTTTGTTAATAATTATGTTACCTCTCTGTGTCAGTGTATCTCTGTTGTTGTTATTCATTCATTTTCCTTGTTTTTGTACCAGACTTGATGTCATGGTAAATCAGGGTTGCCCCTAAATGATCTCTCCCCTTGTAACTAAAGGCCGAATGAAAGAATGAATACAATAAGTAAAACAGACAATGGTTGAATTCACATTATTGCACATAGGTTATATTGATATTGTGCAGTTTAGTACGATACTGCACACGAGGGGATTTGTCGGTTTCGGTACATGCATTGCATGTCTACTGAGAGCAGTGCTGTTTGTACAGTCTGGCAGTAGCAGGAAGGAAGGACCTGTCTTGTTTCCTCAATACTGTGGTGAGGTAGTCCATGACCCATGCTGTGAGGTTGTGGTTCACCCCTGTTTGTTCCAACTTGTCCATCAGTGTGGGCTGTATGATACTGAAGGCAGTACCTCAGTACCAGGTCGATAGATGAACTATTCCAGGTGTGATGTCAGAGCCACTGGCCTGTAGCTGTTGAGGTCCTTGGAGTGCAGAATCTTTGGCACCGGTGCCACATAGGATGTTTTCTACATCCTTCTACAGGGTGGCTGTGAGCTGGATGTTGCCACAGTATTTAAGGACCAGCCTTCCACCCAGCGTCTGTGGAATTGTCCGTTTAATGTCTGAGACTCCCGAAGAAAGCGCTTAAGTATTTTGATGTCTTTTCCTTGCTTGCCTGTCCTCGTTACTCTCATGTTTTTGTGCTCAGTTGTCTAACTGTTGTTTGCTCCAGGCCATGTCAGTCTGTGTATCATAAATGATCTGGATTTGGACTCTGCCTGTTCACTCTCAGTCACCTCGTCAGCCTTTTGTGGGCATGTCTTAAACTTGTCTGTTGCACATTTTTTAATTATTCATTAAACCACTGACTTCTTACACTATTCCTGTCTCTGTGTCTGAGCTCAGACAGCTTCCCTGTAAAGTGAAACTTAACCCATCTCACCCAAATGAAAGCTACAGTGAGTAGGCCTGTTGAAAAAAACTGAATAGAGCCTTTGAAGAAAAGTTCTCTTCACACTCTGAGTTGAATAAGTTACTTGACACAATGTGAATTTGTGTGACATGACTCAGTCAAGTTCATAAAGTCTACTATTCTTATTGCTCAGGCAGACTAGCCTGTTGACATTTTCAGATGCCAGCAATGTGACCAGTTCTCCCTTGACAAAGAGATTTTCTGATCTCAATGGAAATGATCTGACTAAATGAAGGTTTTGACAGAGCTGACCTCTTCTGCACAGTGTGCGCTGCCAAAGAAGACAGTTTCTCTCATGGCTCTGTTGAGGCAGGTGTAACCAACTACCTGAAGACAAATGAATCCTGACATTGTGGTATTATCAAAAACGTGGTGAAGAGGCACTACAAGTGATTCTGAGGTAGCCTTGGGTGCTTACAACCTTTTTAGAATAGATAGAAATTCAAGAGGAGGAGATGAGGCCATTTAGAGAGCTTGTTTTACTGTTATACTGTTCTTAATGCAGCTGCAGTAGAAACATATTGTTGGTAATTAATGGTAATGGTAATAATGGTAATAATTTATTGTGGTCTAAGTATACAGACCTCCCACTGCTTCCTCTTCAGCCTTTGATGAAATAGCTGATGTTTTAGCTCCATATAAAGATTGAGAAATTATTCTACTGGGTGACTTTAACTTCAGTTGGTTGAGTTCTGCCTGATTCTTCAAAAGAAGCATGTGGCAATTTTAATCTTTCACAGGCAGCTACCGACCCTACCAGGACAAACTTAAAAAAAACCCTCTAAGTTATCTCTGGTTGACTTAATTTTTACAAACAGAAAGAAAAAATGGCTGCCTCAGGAGAATTTGAAAAACTAGCTCCACGTATGGTGACAAGATGAAATTTAGATTAGAATGCCTTGAATCTTCCCTTGAATGATCTTCTTGATCTAACCCTAACCCTTGCAAGTGACATTCATGACACTGCTAATGTCCCAGATATTGGATTAGCTCAACCATTTCTCTAAGTCTTTTAACTCAGTTGTTGCGAAACAGTTCAGACTAGGTTAAGTTGCTGGTTCTCAGGAGAAGTTTCATCCTTAAAGAGAAAAAATAAAGCTTGCACCTTTAAGCCATGTCTTCCTTCTCATTTCCTGCTTTTTCCACGTCTGATGTGTTCAATATCAGACCTTAAAGAGATGTTTGTAGGTTTTAATAAACATTTTACATCTGCTGATAAGCTGTTTGATGAACCTTATACAGGACCCCCTCCATCCACTCGTGATCCTAACACTCAGCTAACGCTATGGTCTCATTCTGTTACAGCTGTTCTGGTGATGTGGCTAAAGGATTTCTTGCTATAGAATTAAAGAAATTGGTTGGTGAGGATAACTTGATCCCTGCATTTTAAAAAAGTGGAAAAAAACGAACTTGGCAACTGTAGGCCTATTTCCATACTATCATGCTTAGCAAAAATACTGCAATGTCTAGTAGCTGATCAACTTAAATCATTCATCTCAGCACATTCTATTGTAAGCATACACCAATCAGCTTTGAGCGAGAAGCACAACAGTGTCACAGCTGGACAGAAGGAAACTCTGTACAGCTCATATTATTGATCTCTGGTTACAGTTGATCATGCTTTCCTTTTGAAGTGGCTTCACAATATCGGACAGCAATACATCATGAGATGATGGAAGTCATAATTACAAGATGGCTTCCATAACATACTGTATGATATTGTTACATTCATCTGAAACAAAACTTTTTGAGTATTTAACATTTGTGTCAGACAGGAGGTCTTGGCGATCATGGTCTACATTAAAGCTACATAATATTTTAACTACAGAGCACTGCAAGCTGTGCCAGAGGCCTCAAGATTCTAGTTTATTTTGTGTTCCAATACAGGACAATAAAAGTTGATGAGTCACTACACCTCAGTGCCCCCCCACCCCACCCCCCCACCCCACCTATTAACAGCCTCATTACTCATATGCCATCTTTGTTGTATCACATTTCGCTGCTGCATGAATCAGCTTCCCTGTGGGGGTCATTACAGCTCCATCTTATGACCGACTCTTCCTCCATCATCTGTGATTCTTGTCTTTCCTCTCTCCTCTTCCCACCTGCGTGTCCCTGTGTGCAGGTGACTGGGCGAGGCGGCGGTCTGCCCTTCTGTGAGTGTTAATGGGAGCAGAATCCCCATCTGTCCCATCAGGACCCGCTTGTGCCTGCTGGATGCCATCTGTTGCCAGCACATCCCTCAGCATTGCAGAGACTGGCAGGATGGAGGGGAGGAAGGAGAGACAAGAGAGAGGAGAGAAAGAAGGAAATGAAGAGAGGGAAGGTGACATTGAGAATGGAACAAAACTGCTGAGAACTGTAGACGTTTCTCACTCTGGATGACAATGTGATCTATCTCTTTAAGTGAAAACATCACAGTACCAACATTGGAGTTACATCTTTACACCGCCAGTGTGCCGCATTTAGTGCCATCTAGCAATGAGATTGCAGTTTTCAACCAAGTGAATACCCCTGCCTCATCCTCCTCTTCAATGCATGTAAGAGAACCTACAGTGGCCACCGCTGAAGGCTCTCTCTAGAGTCAGTGTTTGGTTTGTCTGCTCTGGCTAAGAAAATATGATTGAATGTGTATTTTCAACATCTAATGTTGTGTGAATATTAGGAGTTAGAGGCATCGAGATAAATTATCTTTTATGCGCAAACTGAAATGTGCAAAAAAAAAATTGGCGTATGGTGTTTTTTTATTGACAGCGCAATGGTTCACTCAATATGATTCATCTTTTCACCATCAGGACAACCCACAGATGAGGACATGGCTATGATTTGGGGGCCATCAGTTCAAAAGTTTAAGATCCCCTCCAGACATGTTTTAAGACATTATTTTGCTTCAAGTAAAAGTTCAAATAAAAATTTCAAAATCTTTAAAAACTCATAGCATCCTTTCCTTCTCCCCCACTGAAAAATCTACCTCCCCCTTGGGGATCAATAAAGGAATTCTGATTCTGATTGTTAATATTGATATTGTTTATTTCAAGTTTAACTGCTGGACACAAGATGTCTCCCACTTCACTGTGAGTTCTCAGTGTTTGTGACATGGAGGTTTTCCATTCCCATGTCACACTTGCATCACATACTCCTGCTGATATGTTCTGGTGTCAAACTGAAATTTAAGTTGAGCACAGAGAAACTTTCTCCCTAACAGAACACTGTTCTGCACAGTGGAGCTCAAACAACACAGTAAAGGAACAAGAAGAAAAAGATGTTTTGGACCAGAGGGAGCCTTAAAATATTTACAGATTGACAATAAAGACTCCTGGATCGAATGGATCTGATCTATAATCCAGACTGAATGCATTCACATAGACCCATGCAGCTACATCATGAAACAAAGTCATGATATACCAGTGCACATGAACAAACCACTGCCAGAGCTGCAGAAGCAGGCATTATCTTTTATAATCTTTTAGTGTTCTGTTCAAAAAGGTGTTGAATAGACGTTCAGTTTAGATTGCAGGAGTCATCATCAGTGTAACCTAATTACTGTTGAAAGAATGACCTTTCTTCGGTTCAGTTTAGTTTAGTTGGGTTTTAAATGGAGTTTCTACATGTGCGCTTATGAATTATGACTTCAAAAGGGGAAGTCATTTTCCACAGTCAAGCAGTAGACTGTAAAGTTCAGTCACATTGCCATATTGAGGGAATTTGTGCTCTGTCTCACGACAGCCTGTTCTCTCACTGCAGTGCCAAAAAATGGAGAGAAACAAACACATCTTCAGCAGAAGTGTCAAATCAATCATACATTTGAAACATAAATAACTTGGTTCAACAATATGATAGAGCAATTTTCTGACTGTCCTGCTGAATGCATTAAGTTTTAAGTCATACAGTCCATGCAAATGAAATCTTGCCCTTCCAGTCTGTCCTTGGTTTTATGATGACTGAAATGGCCCAAAAATGGCAGATGTATTTATGTGATCGTGAGTGGTAATAATTAGTGGGAACAAGATTATGTTGAATGTTGAAACGAAACAAAAATATTTTGTAAAGTTATGAGTTCCTGTTGTCCACTTGCTACTGATTGAGCTGATGGTGTGGCACTGATTGTTTTCAGAGACATGATTAAAGTGTTTTCAAAGACACGATTAAAATACCCCCCCCCCCCCCATTTAAAATCTGGATTCATCTGGATTCATAAAAGAACAGCTAAGGACTTTAAAACATGTTAAAACTACTGTATTAGCACTAGCAGGTCTGGTTACATTTTATATAGTTGCAGTATCTGGCCAGTAGGTGGAGCTGTGTGCATTAGGTGTCAATAGCAGACACCAGTCACTAATAGAGTGAGACGTCAGGCAGTTGGAGTAGTAAGATGCTCAGAAATCATAACCAGAAGGAAATATGAAAATAATATAACATTTATAAGCCTTAGACTGTGACTGAGACATATAATGATTTGAATGAATGGAGACGAGCGAGCCATTGTAACGAGTGCTAACTGAGTACGGCGACACTAAAAATGTCGAAAACGAGCTATAAAACTGTTTTCTAAAGTGAGAAACAAGCAACCGTAGATAGAATCACAAACAGTGATAAGAGTTCTGGCTAGCGAATGAGTTGAAAAGAGATAAAGCTTTATTTGTGTGGATGAAGGAGCGAGGGCTAATGACACGGATGCTAACCATGCTAACAATAATAAAGTCCGCGCGCATTGCAGTTTTGACCGCTGGCAGTACACAGTTTCCAGTTGGGTTTTTCAGAATAAGAGTGAAACGATATATCGCACATGGGTGATCCTGTTACATTTAAAATAAGTTTATGTGTAAGACATGATTTCAGTATTAGATTTCATTGTTATTTTGGAGCAACATCGAGCTAGACAGAGATGATAATAAATACTGGTGAGTTAAAACAGTTCTAGGTTAAGTTAAAAAGGAGAAACAGTTCATGGTAGAATAAGTGGAGATTAAGAAGAAGTTGATTGAGTTTAAATACTCACGGTGAAATTGTTGTTTACAGGATGGATTACCACATGATTATATGATTGTAATTTGATTGTTCTTGACTTGATAAACATGTAACGTGTGTTGTGAGATAGGCCAGTCACTAATAGAGTGAGACATCAGACAGTACGAGTAACATGGAGCAACACAGACATTAAGTCTGATATGTTTTGTTACCATTTCTGCAGGAATAAAGAAATTAATGTGCGACACAAAGGATCGACCACAGCATCATTCTTAAAAGTGTAACAATGGCAGTGTTGGGCAAATTACTTGGAAAGTGTAGTGAATTCAGCTCGCAGTTACTCTGCATTAAATGAAGCTTCTCCACACTGAAGCTACCCCCTCAGTGATCAGTAAAACTGTTAGTCAATTGCTAATTAAACAATACGCTCTGCTCTTTGTTCTCACTGCTCCAGGCAAAAACAAACAAAAATACTAACATGTGCTGCATGTAATAAGTAAAAGCAGTGTAGAGAGTGTGCAAATGTTCCTGTATGTTTGTCTGTGTGTGTGTGTGTGTGCGCGCACTCAATTTAGACTTGGACACATTTGCAGGACAATCTGTTAACTCAAAGTTTAATAACTCCACTGTAGAAAAAGAATCAAACCATGAATCCCTCTGGATCAGTTTCTCTCCTCACTCTCTGCCTCATTTCCATCAAAACTCAAGCTCAGTGTCTGTATTCCCTTGCAGGAGAAACATTGTAGGCAACAGCCGAAGGATTGGTACATGATGCCAACATCATGTGTAAGTGCTTCTGTTGGCTACATGGTGTCACTCACTGATCCTTAGCTGTTTTAATTCAGATTGCAGCAGAAAGCTCTAAAATGTAGTTTGTGTGGATGCTCCCTCACTGCTTGATCAATAAAAGAGCTGAGCTACTGAAAAGCTATTTTCAGTATCTGTGGCGCCATCCATCAGGTGATGCAAACCTTGCTCTATACAGGACAAGAAAACTACTCGATTGTCTCTCGCTCAGAATCCACTCCAACGACATGGTGACAGGCTGTCAGCAGATGATGCAAAAAATGAACACAGTGTGAGCAAGGCAAGCTTATTTATAGTGTTCAGCTCATTTCATATAAAATGTATAACAATGTTAGCATTTGATGAATATATATATTTAGCAGATATAATCTAGTAGACATGCAATCGGTGGAGAATGTCAAAAATCCTTCATGAATTAAGAAAATGAAAATAAGAGGGAGCACCATGCTGAACATCCACTTTTCATAAATGAAATGTCCAAAAGAATCAGCCTCTGTCTACTAATTAATCAAGAGAAACAAGGAAAACACAATGTGAAAAACATTGATTCGTGCCATATCTGGTGCAAAAATGTCCCTGATTATGCAAATGTGTACTTAATTCTGTGCTGTTGTTCCTACCTGTGGGAGAAATTGTGGGTTCCTCCTTGGCATATGAATGGTCTACAGCAGACATTCTCAAAATTAGTACTCAAAGGTCTGCATCTGATTTTTATCAAAGGTCAGGGGTCTAGGACGATTGGTGATATCAAAATAATATTTAATCAGTTAGTTTTAATGTCACATCTCTTGTGATTAGGCCAGCATGAAACAGAGGCAGACAAGGCTCAGACAGTTAGTCCATATTTCTTTCTGACTCAAACATATTCTGACAACTGCATTTACACTGCATGTAGAAATGGCGCCTTGAGAAGCGCCTGGTTCAGAGCATGCTTGAACTGGTTCACAGGGAGTGCTGTGGTTTTGGCCATTCTCTCTCTGAGACTGTGTGCAAAGGGAACAGATTGAGCTGTGTCAGCCTTGAATTTGTTGTTGTGGCTTAAAATTATATAGTTGCAGTGACAGTTAGTTCATACAGACATTACAAAAAGGAATTCAAGGACTTTCAAGTATTCTTCAAGGACCTCATTCAAAATTTTTCAAATTAACATTTTTATTAAACATCATCATGTCAAGTTCATATTCAATTCATCACTTTGAACGTTTCAGTAAAGCAGTTTGAAGATCAGGTGTATGTCATGTGTTCATATTGTGAACCAAACTCACAACCCCCTCCATGAGGATAGACACAATCTGACAATGTTGAGGGCTCTTCTCAAGCTGTCATCGTGGTCATGCAGCAGGACGTTTTCCCTCACAGTCACACTGTCACTGTACAGTGATTATTAGCTGTAGTCTTTTTACTTAGGAAAAAAATTGTTGCTCAGACAGGCGGCTGTGGCTCGGGAGGTTGAGCGGTGGTTCATTCGTCAGAATTGGCAGTTTTGTATCTTGCCCAAGGATACTTCTGCATGTGGAAGTGCCGAGGCCAGGGAACGAACCAACGACCTCCTGATCAGTGGACGACAGCTCTACCGCCTGAGCCACAGCCGCCCCACTATAGTATGTTAATGTAGTAGAGACAAGTCCTACTACATTAGCAAGCCCCAATACTGCCTCAATAGTGGGCAGTTCTATTAATTCTGTTCAGACAAAGCACAAAGACAGAGTGCATAGACGGACAACATTAAAAAATACAAATCCATCACACTAGCATTGATCACTGGCATTTACAAGAACTGGATTAAATTTACACTTCCCCAGCATGTTATTTTTTGGTAACAGGCTCCTAAAGGCAAAGATGAAAGAAGAAAAAGCTCAGTGATTTCTGAATGAAGAATCTAATTATGAATTGATGTATCTAAAAAAAAAAAGTAGTTGTATGGTTTGTTTGAAAGGACTTTTTCAGCACTTTGTTGAACTGGCTATAGAAGTTTTTTGCTTCAACATATCATTGTTAAGTAAATATTAATTTCACATTATAATGACTATAGAATAACAAAACCAGTGGTGTTTAGATTGTTCCCTTCACTTTCACTTTGCAATTTTTTATGATCTCCCAGGAAGATGAAGGCTGACACTCAGTGCACCGTGTATATCTGCTTTCAGGTCTCCATTATAGACCAAATGAATGAATTAATGAATTTGTTGTTGTCTCCTACCCCCCCCCCCCCCCCCCCCCCCCCCCCCCCCACCAACCCCTGCTGTAATTACTTGTTTGTGCCAAGCAATAATCATAACAGTTATAAAATTGGTTACTTTGGAAACAAAGGCAGTGTGTCCTGTGTTGTCCGTGTTTTCTTTCACTTTTAAAAAAATCCAAGCACTTCAAGCACCTTGTGCTGCTGTGAAATATTTAAAGGTACAATATCTAAGATGTTTTTTATTGTCTCAACAAAAACTTGTTGAGACAATAAAAAATGCACCTGCAGTCAGCTTTGAAATATGACAAATTCTCTTGTTTTTGTTTTTAAATTGGAGTTCTGTGGGGATCTGCAGTTTCCCCTCCTTTCCCCCTTTGTTCTGGTGTTTCATGTGAGCATGTTTCACTGCAGGTTGTGGCTAACAGGTTGGGCTCGGCCTCCTCCTCTCCTGAGCGCATCTGCTCTCAATCATGCAATCAAAACTCACCTGTTCCCATCTCCCATTTGATCTGTTTTGTACCTGTCTGCTCAGCTGCCTAATCCTCACCTGTCTTAGTCCGTGCCCTGTCTGTCTGCATCTACTGAAAGTGTTGGATTCAACATTCATCTGGTCTGTTCCTCCTCAGTCATCTCAGAGCTCTGTGATTCTTCTGGGTTCGTCTGTTTGCACATTCACCCAATCTTCATTAAAACTATTGACTTTTGTTCATTACTGAGAACCTTCAGCCTTCAGACTGAGCTGAATGTTTTCCCTGCAGCTCCTGACAGACGTGAGGGGAAACACTGAAATAAAAAGCTGAGAAATAAAATTTCAAATTTCAACAAACTCACTATTCTGCATTAATCAGCTTTACCTAAGCTCATCAAGATGATATGTATAGTTTATAAACAATATGATAAATGTCTGTGAAGGCCGAAGGCTGGGTGTGGGCCAAAGATTTTTGTTACCTGAACCAGTGCTGATGGAGGCATTGTGCAAGCCAGAATTCTAGGGAGACACAATTGGAGCAGGAGGCATGGAGGCTTTTCCTCAGAAATGAAAAACAAAAGAAGAGAAAACAAAAGAAAGAAAAAAGGAAAAATAATAATGACCCGATTTTTTTGCAATTTGACATATATTCCAAAGACTTTGAGAAGTCTTTTGAGCAGTCTTTGTTGCTCAGTAATGTCCCACTTCATATTACAGATACTGTACATTTACTTAGAAATGATCAGCTCCATCATTTGTACTGTTACAGTTACTGATAATGACACTTATTCAGTCACTCTTGCACCAGCTTCCACACTGCTGCCACTTTTCTTGAAAAAGAGCTCCTGTCTCTTGTCTTTTGTCTTCTCCTGTCCACAATGCAAATTAACTTAGAGAACATAGATAATAAAGGCACAGATGAAAGGAACCTGCCAACATTGTAATCGTTGTATTGTATTTTCAAACAAACAGAGGGAGAGGCATGAGTACAGATGAGACTGTGCTGACACCATGTAGCAGCAGCTGCTCTGTTAGCCGCATTATTATTATTACATTGCTGTTGTTGTGAGAACCATCATTTGTCTACTCACTGTTGACACCTCAAGTGCCTGATCATCATCATCATCATCATCATCATCATCATCATCATCATCATCATCATCACCATCCCTTGATTGGTCTAAAACAGTCATATAAAAGCACAAAAGTTTCAGATCTGCATCAGGAACCAATAGCTAGTGAGTTAATGGCTGAAGTGAAGAGATAACTGTAGGCAGTGTGTTCCAGAGCACTGGGGCGTAATGGACAAAGGCTGCAGCCCCAACTTTCTTTCTCTTGCTGGGAACCTCCAGTAAACCAGCAGCAGATGATCACAGTGTTCTTGAAGGCAAATAGTGAGGGGGGGTTTGTATCCAAGGAGGACCTTAAAAACAATTCTAAAAATTACAGGAAGCCAGTGCAGAGCAGCTGAAACCAGACTAATGTGCTCTCTCGTCTTTATAGCCAAGCCGCAGAGTTTTGAATGAGCTAAGATTCTGTTTTTTGTTTTTTTTTAGGAGGTCAGTAAATAGTGCGTTACAGTAATCAATTCGGCTTTAAATAAAGGCATGAATCAGTTTTTCAGCATCTCTTTGATTTAAAAATGGTTGTACTTGTGATATGTTTCATTACCTTGTTCATGTGGGAATCTTAGACCTAAATCTAGGATCACACCAAGACCTGTACCTCAGATTTAATCCAGGGAGTTAACTTCCCTAGATTAATAAACAGCATTTCTCTTTTTGCTTCAGGGCTGACTAGTAGGATTTTAGTTTTGTCCTCAGTTAACTTTAATAGTAATTTATATATAAATTCAGAAATTCATTTGTGAATCCTTCTGTGGGCATTCATCAATATAGAGACTGGTCTGACTCCATAAACTGGAGGCAGATCAATATAAAAACAAGCAAGAAGCAATAACTCAAAATGCATGCAAATGAAACAAAATCAACCTGAAACCCCACACAGTTTTCAGTTTCAGAAATGTCTGTCAGTGGCTTTTTCTCTGTTTGATGTAAAGATAGCCCTGCAATCGGCTGGCGACCGGTTCAGGGTGTACCCCGCCTCTCGCCCATTGTAGCTGGGATAGGCTCCAGCCCCCCGCAACCCCGAAAGGGATAGGCGGTATAGATAATGGATGGATGGATGGATGTAAAGATATGATTAACGACAGAGCAAAGAACAAATGAATTACCCGTTGCCAAACGTGGCTAATTGCTGGGTAAAAGCCACCTGGCCACCTTGGCAATAAACTTACTTATTCTGAATTCATGTGAAAGTAATTAGGCAAAATCACTTTCTGAGCCAAGAAATCTAAAAATATGGCAAGCAAAATACTCCTCTGCTGCAGGACCAGTTGGGGCAGTGGTGACCTAAAGGTTGGAAAAATGGGTTGCTCCACAATTCTTTGACAGTGCAACATACTGAATACTAAAAATGTCCAGTGGAAAAACATTTGCAGTATACTCATGCAGCATGACTGCATTACTGAGTCCAAACATACAGCTAACCTCTGTGCTGAAAAGAAACAATCATGTGAAGATGGCAAATATGTGCTGATATAAGACAGATAAATTACAAGAAATGGTATTTGCTGAGAAAACCAAAAGGCCTGGTGGGGATCTGAAGGGAGTATTGGATAAGATATAAGAGGTTTTGTCAGTGTGAGTATAATCAAATATTAAACTTCCAGGAAGAATAAATCAAACAAGTTATATAAAGCATTTTCAGGATTGATATGCTCTGAAATACACCATCCGTTCCTGGTTGAATCCTCAACAACAGAGTCTCTGCTACTGTTCAAGACCCACAGTACAGTATACTGTGGGTCTTGAACATATAGCCAGTAAGAAATTGGTCACAAGACTAGCAGCAAAGTGCATAATAATCCCTTGTCACTGAGCCCTTTAATATCACATGTAATCATTTGAGTCATTGTATGTTGCATTGTGCTTACTAGTGTGGTATACGTCCATGTGCTCTCATAATGGGGTGGCACAGTTTGATTCCTGCTGTGGGCGCCGGGGGCGTGTCCTCCACCAAGCCTTCGGTGCCTGCTGCTCGAGGAAAGGGGCCTTTCTGTGTGGAGTTGTTGTGCATGTTCTCCCCGTGTTCACCTGGGGTATCCTCCATAAAAAAGCCACTAAAAACATGCAAGAAGATCACCACCTGACCAATGGTGACAAAAGAGAGTTGGGTCCTCAGGCGCCGCTGTCGGCTGGCAACCCACCGCTCCTGGTCTGCCGCAGAGGAAGGAAGGACAAAGGATGGATTAAATGCGGAGAAAATAATTTCATGGAAGCATGGCGTGTGCATGTAGTGTGTGTACGTTTCTTTCTTTCTTTCTTTCTTTCTTTCTTTCTTTCTTTCTTTCTTTCTTTCTTTCTAATTAAGATGTTAAGGTGTGCCACCTCATCTTCTAATGACAATTTTGTATCTTTTTTTGTTGGCAAGATCAATGGTCTGAGGTCCAATTTTCCACTTAATGTTTTATCATCCGAACGATTCAGCCATCCTATCTTACCGTCTGAAGTTGCTGTAGCTTATATGTGTCCCTCCTTTAGTCCATGTGATAGACACCTGAGGACTGATTTACTGAGAGAACCACTGATATCCTTATGCTTGCAGACCAAGGTGAATACTCCATTCTCATCCTCTCCTGTCAGATTTGACTGCTGCCTTTGACACCATCCATCATGCCATTTTATTTAACAGGTTGCATAACTGTTACAGCTTTAAATGGTTTTGTCTATGTGTGACTGAATGTGATGAAAGGTGAGTGTGTGAAAGGTGAGTGAACATAAGCCCAAAGGGTTAGGGTTAGGGTGCCGTAAACTCTTAACATGTCTTTGTCGGGTGACTGCCAACCCAACACACCGACCAACACACAACGCATATTTTCACGATCAAGTGTGTGACGCTGGTGGTCTCTTGTACTGAAAAAATAAGAAAGCAAATGCAAGAGGTGTAAACATCGGCCCATTGGGTCATTATTTACACATCTACTGGGCACCATCCAGATAAAAATTAGAACAAGTTTCACATATAGAAATTTTATTTCCAGTTATTTATTCTACAAGGAACAGGCTTGGCTGTGTTGGCTACTTTAACATTAGATCTAGAATTAGTAGCTTGCAAACCATATGCTACTGGAGTAATGATAAGCATATTCCCACAATTACAGTTTTTCACGATTGTTAACACACAAAAATCGAAACTTTGGCACAATTTGCACAACCTTAACTTCACGTACCATTCGCTCGACCCGAATTGTCACTACTTCACACTCCCTTATGACTCCCCTAGACTCTGACTTTCCTTCTTTACACTCTGACGCCAATTGCACATCACCTTGTTGTCTAAACACTACACACAATGTGCAGTTGTTGCACACTCCTCTCATGTAAAAGCTCAAAGCTTCAACCTACAATACACTCTGCAGTCAATTGCACATTAACTCGTTGTCAAAACACTACACACAATGTTCTGTTGTTACACACACTTCTCATGTGACAACTCAGTGGTATCAACCTACAACACACAAGTGTTCAAAACTCAACAAATTCAGGTCTGGTGAGCAATTAGCAAATCAGGACTGCAGCATATAAGTGCCTTGAGCCTCCTCCTCTGTGTTTGGTGAACAATGGAGAACCTTGAAGAGAGTAACCAGAGAAGGAAAAGTCTAAGAGTGTGAGGAGGAGGAGGACAAGGAGAAGGAGAATGAGGACAAGGAGGGGAAGAGAGAGGAGAAGGAGGGCATGGAGGAGGACAGAGAGGAGCAGGAGGAGGACAGAGAGGAGCAGGAGGAGGACAGAGAGAAGGAGGACATGGAGGAGGACAGAGAAGAGGAGGAGGAAGACAGAGAGGAGCAGGAGGAGGACAGAGAGGAGCAGGAGGAGCAGGGGGACAGAGAGGAGGAGGAGGACAGAGAGGAGGAGGAGGAGCAGGAGGACAGAGAGGAGCAGGAGGAGGAGGACAGAGAGGAGGAGGAGTAAGAAGGAGAACCATTATATCTAATGAGATTCGGGCCACTGTGATAGACCATGTGCTGAACCATGGTTTGAGCATGAGGGGGGCTGGCTTGAGGGTCCAGTCCAATCTCAGCCGATTCACAGTTGGTGCCATCATAAGAACATTCAGGATGGAGAACAGGTACTAGTTTATACTTTACCATCCATCCATTATCTATACCGCCTATCCCTTTCGGGGTTGCGAGGGGCTGGAGCCTATCCCAGCTACAATGGGCGGGAGGCGGGGTACACCCTGAACCAGTCGCCAGCCGATTGCAGGGCCACATGCAAGGACAAACAAACATTCACACTCACACTCACGGACAATTTTAGAGTCATCAATTAACCTAATGAGCATGTTTTTGGTCTGTGGGAGGAAGCCGGAGTACCCGGAGAAAACCCACACATGCACGGGAAGAACATGCAAACTTCACACAGAAAGGCTCACAGTAGTTATATTCTGCAGGACCGAAAGACAACCTCACAGTGGAGGAAAAAGACGTGTTTTCACACCAGAGCACGAGACCCTAATTGTGAACATGGTTCGTGAAAACAATGCAATTACCCAAAGACAAATTAAACAGAAGATCCTAGCAGATAATGCAGCTTTTAATACGATCCAGAATGTCAGCCTGTCCACACTGGACCGTGTCCTCAAGAGGAATTCATTAGCTATGAAACAGGTCTACAGGGTCCCGTTCGAAAGAAACACAGACCATGTGAAGGAGCTACGGCGCGACTTTGTGCTTATAAGTCCCATACATTACAGTAAGCACTGACATACAGGTAATGTAGCCTACCTGTGATGTACAGCAATATATTTTTTTTCCTTTTCTACAGTGTCTTTTGACCTCTCTGTCCATACAGTAACTTGCATTCTCTCTGTTTTTGTTTCAGCGAATCCAGGAGCTTGATACGGCGAATGAACTATATGAATATACTTTCATAGATGAGGCTGGGTTTAATCTAGTCAAGAGAAGGCGCAGGGGAAGAAATATCATAGGCCAGCGGGCCATTGTTGGGGTCCCCGGCCAGCGTGGTGGGAACATAACCATGTGTGCAGCAATAAATCACCATGGTGTCCTGCACCGCCATGTACATCTTGGTGCCTATAACACAGACTCGCTGCTGGCCTTCCTTGATGACCTCCACGAACAACTTGTTCCACCAGATCACACTGATGATCCACAAAGAATTAATTATGTTGTCATCTGGGACAATGTGAGTTTCCACCGAGCTCTGCTTGTACGTCAGTGGTTCCAGGCCCACCCACATTTTACGGTGTTATTCCTCCCGCCGTACTCTCCATTCCTCAACCCCATAGAGGAGTTCTTCTCTGCTTGCAGGTGGAAGGTGTATGAGCGAAACCCCCAGACCCAGGTCCCACTCGTCCAGGCCACGGAAGAAGCCTGTGGTGACGTCAGCCTCGAGTCCATTCAGGGATTCATGCGCGACTCAAGGCGGTTCTTCCAGAGATGTCTAGATAGGGAGAACATCGCCTGTGATGTGGACGAGGCCCTCTGGCCTGACAGAAACCGAAGGCATGATGATGCTTGATCATGATGATTCCTCAATCATGTACAATAAAAAAACATTTTTGGCTGCATATTTGTGTGCTGTTTTAAGTTTGTTTTATGAAAAAAGTAGGCTACACTGAGTCATTTTTACAAAAGGAGAAATGTCTTATTTTCCAGAGTCATTGTCATTCATATGGTGTGTTCCATTTTACAATAGTGTTTTCAATTTTGCACTACAATGTGCTGTAAATGCTTGGTAGTGTGCAGCAAAAGCTTAGTTGTGTGTGCTCAATGAATGGTATGTGTCATTGGAAAATACAACTGTGTGTAGCAAATGAAAACTGAGTTCCATTTTGTGAACACAATGTAGAGATTTGATGACAAGAGTCTTCTTGCAAAGGGAGTGTCAGGTTTAGCATTTTGTGTGTGCAGTTTTCAGTTTTGTGTGTGCAGTATTGAGAAAGCCGTTATTGTATTGAGAAACGTGTGTTGACAATCGTGAAAAACTGTAAGACTGGGATGATGTTGAGAGCACATAGCCAGCAACGAACAGTCCATCCATGTACACCAATCTTACAGATACATGTCTATGTTCTGTATCCCCACTGAATGGTAAAAACATATCTATTCTTTTTGGTGATTAAAAATTGAAAATTAAGACGAAGGATTGCATGTATTTTCATGATTTGAAAACATTTCTCATGGCCATAGCCTCACAAAAAGTCTTGGATGAAGAAATGCAGAAGGTCAAGTAAGACATGTCCTTCAACTCCCCAAGTAGATTTCTCTCATTCTCTCCTTCCACACGTCACACTACAACAACAGCAAAACCATTGAAATACTCATTTCAAATTTCAGAACTGTCAAGTTGTGAGGGATGCAAAGGTTATTCTGAATGTTATTGTAATATTGTCCAACAAAGATAAATAGAGGATTGGATACAATGGCAAAAGGTAATAAGTTTTAACTGTGAGTGACGGCCTGGCTGATGTTGAAGGGAAGGCACTTTGAACAGAAGCATGGTAACTTTAAGGCTCAGGCCACTCAAGGGAGTTAGTGTTATGTATCCTGTCCATTAACAACCACACTTGGATATATATATTTTATTATATACATCATATTTTGATTTAAAAAGCACTAAAACGTTAAAAAAGAAACTACGTGTGTGTCGGTGGTAATGCATGTTCACTTTCCTCTTCCCCTCATATCCCTTGTTCAGAAGTTGATTTAGCTGCTTGACTTATTAATGCACTACTAATAATAAGAAACACTTTGCATTCAATATAGTTCTGTCAGTAGTGGTTTCTGAAGGTCTTGGAAATAACACATTTATGAACTGAATTCATCTACAATTCACTGATATTTGGACAAGAAGCAGCAACCAAACAGCATGCAGGCAGCACGAGACATTTAGAAAAAGCCAAACCAACAAGCTAAGATGGGAATGTAACATTAGCATTACTTTTGGCCAGCTATTTACTAGCTCCTGGTCACATTTACACATGTGCATTGAGAGCCAATATGTGGACAAAGCAGACAGCTGGACTGAGACATGACTGAAAAGGTGTAGCTGAAACACTTTGGTTCTGTTTAAAAAGATATGGAAATGAGAAACTCTCATGCAGCTGAGGAGAGTCAGTCTGTTGTGTTAGCACAGAGCAGCGAGACATGGACAATATTTGTGTATGTGTGTGTTTGTGTGTGTTTGGCCATGTTACTCATGTTGTGGGGACATAAATCTATTTACACAGTCACATTGTGGGGACAAAGCATAAGTCCCCATAAAGTAAATCATTAAGTTTTGGTTGGTTATGGTTAGGGTAAGTCTCCAAGAAATGAATGAATGTCTATGCAATGTCCCAAAAAATGATGGAAACATGAAAACATGACTGTGTGTGTGTGTGTGTGTGTGTGTGTGTGTGTGTGTGTGTGTGTGTGTGTGTGTGTGTGTGTGTGTGTGTGTGTGTGTGTGAACAAGTAAACAGCGGCTTTTCCTCCACCTCAATATAGGCCAAATCAAAGCTAGTGAACAGTGTCCTTTAATCAAGTATGGACAGTATATATCTGGGGATGTGACCTGCATGCCATCATGGTCCAATCCTCCAGGTTTTCATACCTATCAGGCATTACATGAGGAGGAATTCACTTCTGCGCTCTGCTGCTGTAGGGTCTTGGCAGGACACTTGCTGACTCATGGCTCTGTGGAATACAGAGCTGCATGTGCATTGTTTTGCATTCCACGTTCTTTCATAAACTGCCAACAAAAGCTCAGATGAGAGAAAATAAGGCTGAAATCCCAAAAGAGAGTAACACATGCTTGGAGTAGTAGCTGGCTGCAGGGACGTGGGTGGAGGGCATTCCTCTTATCAGCCTCCCACAAGGCTTGTCTCTGTGGGAAGCAAAACAAAACCTTGCTGCTGGATACTCTCATTACCAACAGTGATCCCATCGACTTTTGTTTATTTGCTGCCAGATTCAAAAGGAACACACTGTAGCGGAACCTTCCGGGCCAAACAGACAAGAGTTTTTCACTTTAAGATAAGAGGGCCATGGTTAGACGCTGCTGGACTCGCTCAGGTCTTTCTATGTGCTGTGTGCCACAGACTGGCCACCACGAGCTCCATCATTGTAATGACACAATGCTG
This sequence comes from Chaetodon trifascialis, assembly GCF_039877785.1. Classification (NCBI taxonomy): domain Eukaryota; kingdom Metazoa; phylum Chordata; class Actinopteri; order Chaetodontiformes; family Chaetodontidae; genus Chaetodon; species Chaetodon trifascialis. The sequence continues at coordinate 4,567,783 of NC_092073.1, forward strand.
ATGTTTGAAAGAAATGAAAAACTATTGGTGGAGATAAATATCACACTATGGCAACAGCTGCTGCAACCTCCTGTCTTCTCTTTTCTGCCTCCAGCCCATCTGATTAGTGTAGCCTATGCTTTGTGCATAATAACACCTCCTGCTATTCCAGACCTTCACACCAGTCCTCCAGCTGTCAGTATTGAATTTCCCACCTTATCTCATCAGGGGATCCAGTCCCCTGTCCACCCAGCTGCTCCTCATCCCAGTCAACATCACTGTACTGTCCAAGAAGGACAACAATCATTCAATCTCTGCCACATTTCCTGTTTTGTTTCTAGGTTTTAGTGGTTATTCAGTTCTACCTGTTCTAATAACCTGCTCTGCCTTTTCACTGCTGCCTTCCCATCATAGTCCAATTGATCTATTTGCCTTGGATCCAGAGGCACAGATCACAGCATTTTTCTGCCTAAATCTGCTGCTTTTTCTTAGTAATACTCACACGTTTGATAGCCATGGTACTCCTCCATTTTCCATACCTATTATTCTTGTTCAAGGATGTGGAAGGCTGGAGTTTATCCCAGCACATACTGAATGAGAGGTAACCAGTGTCACAGGTCTGACACAAATAGACAGCCAGTTACACCTACAAGTAGCTTAGTTTTCCTTAACCTTCTTGACACAGATCTAAAAAGGCTCATTAAATAATTTATTCCATGTGAATCAAGTTTAACACACATCAGCTAAGTGACACATCAGCTGTCATCTGTCACTAATGGTGAGCATTAGGATGTAACGCCCACCGGCTTCCTGTTGCTCCTCTACTTTACATGGCCTCCATCCACTTCCAAAAATGAGAATGAACAATTCTTTCATTCATTGCAGTTTGTGAATATTCATTGTGAGAATTGAGGAAAGTGAGGGAATACCACTGCTGAGCTGGTCCTGAGCAGGTTCCACAAAGAGACACATTGCTTTGCACTCTTATAATGGGGAGTCCAGTGGATTTGCCACAGTTGTGCACAGTGGACTTTTCATATGGCTTTATGACACTTTTTTGCACAAAGCTGCAACTAAGGTTTAACTGGCTTAACAATGACATATTGGACACATGCAGTAAATTGGTTTAGCAAGAAAATCACAAACACAATCTTGATTCCTGACTTGACTCGTGCAACGATTATCATGAAACAGCAGCCTCTCACAAACTTTTGATAAACTCATTCCTCAATTTATCACTGAATTCCATCCAATGAGTTTTCAATTCACCTTTATTTATATAGCTCCAAACCACAGCAGAATTTGCCTCAGGACACTTTGGCATAGAGCAGGTCTAGACCATACTCTTTAATATACAGAGACCAAACAACTCCCCCATGAGCTCGCACTTGACGACAGCGGTGAGGAAAAATTTCCTGTAACAGGCAGAGACCTCAAGCAGAACCAGGATCTGGGTGAGCAACCATCGGCCTCCACCTAGGTAGGGGTTCAAATTCACTGTGCAGTCATTAATAATTCTTCTTGCTTTACTTCTTAAGAGTTCTTCATACAAAATACTTAGGTGCCGTTGTGATTTCCCTCAGATTTGGGGGTCACGTTCACTATTTTCTGCAACTTATTCCTCCTTTTGACATTCAGATTACAGTACCACATGTTCAAAGAAGAATGCTTTCCAATAGGCTCTCAAACACAACTTCCAGAAGATTTTGGCCCACTCCAAAATTGCTGACCTTGTGTAGCAAGTGAAGGTGTTCTTTCTTAAAAATTAGGTCAGTATTTTCCTGCTGTCATCAGGTATATCAACCATTTGCTCATTACTGGCTGCAAAAAATCTTTGCTGTTTTGAATGACTAGGTCTTTTATCTAACTGACATTCACCTCTAAGGAGCTTGTTAAGCACCAGCTCTTAAGAGGTGACAAATTGTCACAAACTGTCAACAGTAATTCTTTGAGTGCGGTTAGGGAAGAAGTCTCTGATTCAGTGAATGATAAACACATTTACCCCTGAATCCACCAGAGTGTGTATTTTCATGGTGTTAAAAGCACAGGTGAAATCAATACAAATAACTCTGGCACAGTGAATGGAGACTTGTAAATGCTTCACAGGGTTTTGAACACTCTCAGACTCAGGCTGTGAGTTACTGAAGCACTGACAAGTCTCCACTCATGATGCCAGAGTTCTGGCATGTCCAGGGGCTGTCAGACTGTTAAACACTCCGCCCTTCCATGTACACGCTTGCTACGTTTAACTTTGTCCTCATTCCACACATCGTTGTTAATCTTAGATTCTTGTCAGTCAATTGATGCAAACCATTTCAAGATACCATTACAAAAGCAGGTACAATCAACACGAACAACAAACAAACAATTATGAAATAAAAAAAAAATCCACCTAGTAATCCACCTGTTGATAACACTCAAAAACACACTTGTTATATTAGCAAAGGTCCAGACCATCCAATCCACACAACAATTTAGCCAAAAACATTAATAAATCAAGGAGTATTTCAGAATCCCTGGCAGACATGATAATCATGATAATCCAGTAAGCATGTGCAGTATGTTGGTCTCAAATGACCACTGCACTCTGACCTTTCCATTGACACCTCACTTGAATGTTTGGATCTTCTATGCTGTGTCCATAGCCCACAATAGCCAACGAGAGTCTGTGCTCTGGAAACCAGAAAATGCTGCTTCCGTAGGTAATCATGGAATTCAGTGCAAATAGGTTCACAGTGGGATTAAACAGAGTTTGAAATGATGAATATAGCAAATGGCCTCAATATAAACATAGATAGATGAACATAGATAGCCTGAATATAAGTATGAATACCAAAAATAAATGGCCTTAAAAAAACCAAAACCCATTTTGGCAAAGACATACAGCTCGAAAAACAAATATAATAATATTCATTTTCTGTGGTACTGTTGTTTTTATTGAACTTGAACTAGTAAGGTGAGGCTTCATGCTGTGGTCTCATTGTGTTTTCTAGCTAATAAGGCCCAGATATACTCACCTGCAGGCGTCTATTTGCAAAAATTCAGGTGAAAATGAAAACCTACTTCAGTGTGTTCAGATTCCCATTAGCACTTCCCAGTAGCACTTAGAGGGATTCTGACTGCTGGAATAAACTAAAAGAGACCAAAACCATGCATATACTCCAAATGGTTCAAGAACAGCTTTCAATGTGTTTTGGGTAAGCCTGGGATAAACGTTTTAGGCTAATTTTACAGGAATTTACAGGAATGGTAAATTAAACAAGTTTACAGCTGCATCATCTGAGCCCCTGTGTCTTTTATGCAAGTGAAAGTAGTCTAAGCAGCTATAAACAGGCAATGTAATGTGTTTGCTTAAAATTCTCTCCATGCATTTACGTAGGATGGAGGTAAATGCAGTGAAACTGTAGTGGTTTACCTGTGAAGCTTCAGGCTTTGATGAAATGGAATGGAAATATCATTTTTTTATCCTTTTTTAATGGGTCTGTCAAGGGGAATCTGATGCTCATCCAAAAGGATTCCTTTGACAAAGGGACTTCCACGAATAAGAAATGCCCTTCAGTCATCACAGAATGAAATCTTTTCAAGGCCTGAGGTTATCTTGTAAACATTTGGAAATGCCACTTGCACATTAGGTTTTTTGTTTTTATTTGAAAGTCTTTAAGTAATTCATTTGTAAGATATGTCAAGTTCTTTTTTTCTTCTTCTTATTTTTTAGATAATGGCGGCACAGTGGCACAGCAGGTAGTGCGCATGCCTCACAGCAAGAAGGTCGCCAGTTCAATCCCCGGGTCGGGGAGTGCCTTTCTGCGTGACGTTTGCATGTTCTTCCCGTGCATGCGTGCGTTCTCTCCGGGCACTCCGGCTTCCTCCCACAGACCAAAAACATGCTCATTAGGTTAATTGGTGACTCTAAAATTGTCCTTAGTTGTGAGTGTGAGCGTGAATGGTTGTCTGTGTATATGTTGCCCTGGCGACCAGTTCAAGGTGTACCCCGCCTTTCGCCCAGTGACAGCTGGGATAGGCTCCAGCCCCCCCGCAACCCCGGAAGGGCTAGTTGGGTATAGACGATGGATGGATGGATGGATTATATAGATATGGTTTTTGCTTACACTTGTTTATATTGTGTGATTTTTTTCCATTTAGTACAATATTCAATATATTTCTGTTTGTAATTTCTAACATTTATAACATACTAATACATATGCATCTATTTGTAAAGTTTTTCTTTCAACTGTATGTTACAGCCTTCATCGATGGCTAGAGCTCAGCTGTCATGGAGCTGCTTCAGGTGTCATCATATGACCAAAAAAATGGAGCTTCAGTCACATGATAAAACCATGAGGAAACCTTCACCTCACACACCGGTGAACATCCAGGGCTCGGTCATTGACATGGTGGACTCATTTAAGTACCTGGGTGTTCACCTCAACAATAAACTGGACTAGACAGACAATACCAACGTCCTGTACATGAAAGGCCAGAGTCGCCTACGCCTGCTGAGGAGACTGAGGTCCTTTGGTGTGTGCAGGGCTCTACTCCGGACTTTCTATGACACTGTGGTGGCCTCTGCAGTGTTTTATGCCATAGTGTGCTGGGGAGGGGGCAGCACAGACAGAGACAGGAAGAGACTGAACAAATTGGTTAAGAGAGCCAGCAATAACATCCACTCAGATGCAAGTTGTACTGATAACCTGATCACATCTCACATTTTTCCTCTGTTTTCATGTGCAATCGTCATTTTTTAAATTACCTAAGTGTATGTATTGTATATATTGTAAATTACCATAGGGTATGTTACACTTGTGCTATATATATATTTTTTGCCTTCTTGTCCTCTGACTTCTTGCACTCTGTCTTGTTGCTGCTGTAACATGTGAATTTCCCCCATTGTGGGATAAATAAAGTCTGTCTTATCATATTTTATCTTATAAGAGATGGTGAGACAATGTGCATTTGTGCAATAGGCAGTAATGAGTCCCACTCATTCATACATCATGATACATATTGAGATTTGAACACATGTATACAAAATATCCACAGCACCTTTGCCACTTAAACCAACTCAAACACACATACACAGTGTAATGGCAAAGCAGATTTTTGATGAAACAACAGACCAGCATGCAGTGAATTATTTCCAAGTAACTGAGAACATATTAAACTTTCATTGATGTACACTGTTGCTCTGTATGCTGCAGTGGCATGTGAATATATCTTCGCTTGAGCATTGCTCTTGAGGCCCGAGGCATGAAAAACAAACTTTTTACATCAAAGGCAAATATTAAATATTTTAGCTTCATGTTGGTTTCTGGAAAGTTCTGAGTACTCTTTTGCACATAAAAATGTGTTTGCCATTAATCTGGAGCTCAGTGATGCCTGAAAGATGAGACCACAATAAGAAGGCATAAATGATACAATAACTGATCATTTCTACTATTACTTTCCTGTCAGCCTTAACTTTGTCTGTTGAATGGAAGAGATTTGAATAGCCCAGACAAAACTATGAAGATGATGATGATGTATGATCACTGTCAGGCTTTCTGTTAAGACCCTTAGTTGGTCTGGAAGAGGGCAAAGTAACATTAAACTAGATGAAAAATATGAGAAATCGTATTAGTCAGCCGATTCACAGTTGGTGCCATCATAAGAACATTCAGGATGGAGAACAGGTACTAGTTTATACTTTACTATAAATCTATTTGTCTTGTGTACTGTAAAACAATACAGCATTTGTGTACTATGTATTTGTGTACTGTATACATTGTGTACTGTATATACTGTGTACTGTAATACAATACTGCATTTCAATACAATACAGTGTGCTCACAGTAGTTATATTCTGCAGGACCGAAAGACAACCTCACAGTGGGGGAAAAAGACGTGTTTTCACACCAGAGCACGAGATCCTAATGGTGAACATGGTTCGTGAAAACAATGCAATTACCCTAAGACAAATTAAACAGAAGATCCTAGAAGATAATGCAGCTTTTAATACGATCCAGAATGTCAGCCTGTCCACACTGGACCGTGTCCTCAAGAGGAATTCATTAGCTATGAAACAGGTCTACAGGGTCCCGTTCGAAAGAAACACAGACCATGTGAAGGAGCTACGGCGCGACTTTGTGCTTGTAAGTCCCATACATTACAGTAAGCACTGACATACAGGTAATGTAGCCTACCTGTGATGTACAGCTATATATATTTTTTTCCTTTTCTACAGTGTCTTTTGACCTCTCTGTCCATACAGTAACTTGCATTCTCTCTGTTTTTGTTTCAGCGAATCCAGGAGCTTGATACGGCGAATGAACTATATGAATATATTTTCATAGATGAGGCTGGGTTTAATCTAGTCAAGAGAGGCCCTCTGGCCTGACAGAAACCGAAGGCATGATGATGCTTGATCATGATGATTCCTCAATCATGTACAATAAAAAAACATTTTTGGCTGCATATTTGTGTGCTGTTTTAAGTTTGTTTTATGAAAAAAGTAGGCTACACTGAGTCATTTTTACAAAAGGAGAAATATCTTATTTTCCAGAGTCATTGTCATTCATATGGTGTGTTCCATTTTACAATAGTGTTTTCAATTTTGCACTACAATGTGCTGTAAATGCTTGGTAGTGTGCAGCAAAAGCTTAGTTGTGTGTGCTCAATGAATGGTATGTGTCATTGGAAAATACAACTGTGTGTAGCAAATGAAAACATGAGTTCCATTTTGTGAACACAATGTAGAGATTTGATGGCAAGAGTCTTCTTGCAAAGGGAGTGTCAGGTTTAGCATTTTGTGTGTGCAGTTTTCAGTTTTATGTGTGCAGTATTGAGAAAGCCGTTATTGTATTGAGAAACGTGTGTTGACAATCGTGAAAAACTGTAATAAGTGGAGACATTGGAGGGAACTCTGGCTGATATTCTGCTTAGGTACACTGCAGTAGTCAAGCTAAGAATAAATAAACAAGTTTTTGTAGATCAGCAATTGATAAATTAATCAAGTAATTAATTAAAAATTAATTTGAGCTCAAACAGACATGACTGTACAAAACCTTTGACTTGATCATCAAAACAGATATTACCTCTAGATTCCCTACCAGCCCATGGAATATAATTTGAGAGACCACCAAGATTAGCACCGAAAGAGCTGATGAATTTTGGGGGACCGAACAGAATGACTTCAGACTTATCAAAATTAAATTTCAGAAAATTCTGGGACATCCAGGATTTGATATCAGACAGGCTGTCTGATTATGTAGGCTGCAAAGCTCTGTGTGTTTTAATGACATTTTTAACTGACCGTCATCAGCATAAATATGGTAAAACACAAACAAAACAAGGTTTTGAATAACCTTGCCAAGACGTAGCATGTACATAGAAACAGAAGGGGGCCAAGAACTGAGCCTTGAGGGACACCACAATTCAACTGAGCTGTGGAGGAGGAAGAGTTACTCAGTGACAAAAAACTTTTGGAGGGGAGAGGTTTGTGCGTAATAAGCTAAGGGTCAAGCCCTTGATGCCTACCCAAGTCTCCAAATGATGTATGAGAATACTGTGGTCAACTGTGTTAAAAGCAACATTTCAATCTCAAGAAACTGTGCAAAGTACACCTGAAACGTTCAGCACATAGTAGCAGGCTGTGATATGCTGGCAGGAAAAGCATACATGGAATGCGATAACCAAGTGGCAGGCATTGTGTACAGGAACATCTGTACTGAGTATGGGCTGGAAGCCGTAATGTCAGTATGCGAGACACCTCCTTAAGTGGTGGAGAATGACTGAGCCAAGATTATGTGGGACTTCCAGATCCAGACAATGACAATGATGGTGGTGGCTAACCAACCAGACATCGTGTCAATAGACGAACAACAGAAGAAGGCAGTAGTGATAGACGTAGCGATCCTGAGCAACAGCAACATCAAGAAGAAGAAACATGAGAAGCTCGAAAAATACCAAGGGCTGAAAGATCAGCTAGAGAATAATGGGAAGTAAAGGCAATAGTGGTACCAGTGGTAATCGGAGTGACCCACAAACTGGGAGATTGGCTTCAGCAGATTCCAGGAACAACATCTGAGGTCTCTGTAGCAACAAGTCAGTAATGCTGATTAAATGCCAAAAGTTGTTTTCTCTGAGCTTCACTTTGAAAATGTGATCAAAGTGCAAACTCTCAGGTACTCAGCTTTGAATGAACTGTCACTGCATTGCTGACCAAAAAATGTTCTTTGGGGCTTGGAGCGAGAGATTTTAGTGCTTTTTAAATTGAGTGCTTATGTATGTTGAACTTGTATGACTGATTTGAAATATGGACATGCATGTCCATATGCATGCATGTTTGTCGGCAGAATGACCAGTTTTAGAGATGTTCACAGCCTATAAAATGCCTTCCACCTGTCGATCTATCAATCAAATGTACTTCTGATGTCTTGTTTCAAAAGCAACATACGACATTTATCTAGAATCTTGTAAGACAAGGATCCACAAGCATTATATTTCAGTGCATCTGTGTGTAAGTGATAATTATGTGCAAATAAATAAAAGCAACCAGTATGAATGAATGATTTGTGCATGAACTTTACTTTTATTAATTATCATTATGAACTTTAGTATCCTGCCTATATCATGGTCAGTAAATTGTAAGAACATCATTATCAGCGCAGAAGGTGATCACTTTAGTCTAATTATCGTAAAAGGAAGAAATCACTCTGCAAAGATGCCTTGAGATATAAATATATCCAGTAGTCTTCTGACAGGAATGCATCGGTATCTATTTCCTCCACTGGAGATTTTTTTATATCTTTATCGTTCTTGGTTTTCGTATTATATGTCAACATGACATTGCCCATTCAATCAAAATCAGGATTGGAATCTGTTTAATTAGTCAGTGCAAGCACACAGAGAATGTGTCTTGGCATCCGGTTGCACAAACACAACACAGTAGATTAAAAACAAACAAAAGTAAGGCAATAATGATAATGATTTAATTAAAGTGAAACAGGTTTGAAACAATAATTTGTGTCCTGCTCATTTCACCACATGGAGTACTGGTGAGTTGAGGTGTCTGCTCAAAAGGAGAAACTGTGCAGAGCAGTGTGCATGGAGCTCCTCCACTGCAGAGTACTAAATAACTCACAGTGTTATTTGGTTTAAATGTCCAACTGTCATGAATATCTGGATGAGCATGCCTTCTGTGGACAGCAGGGTACTTTTCTCATCTATAAAGATAAACCTTACAAGGACAATCACACATTGAAGTTACTGGTTTTCACCTGTGAGCCATAACAATAAATTTACTGCTCATTATGAATGAGTGTGTAATTTGTCAGTGTCAATATTGGCAATATTTAGAATATATTACAGCTATGCTCTGCCTGTGAATTATGCAGACAAGCTCAGAAGAGTAATTAGCATGGGAAACTGCAATTGAATCAGGTGCATTAACATGATCTTGTGCAAACATGTAAAGGATGAGACATGAAATTGCATTGAGAAGCTACGAAAATAAACTGTATCATATGCACACATTAAGCTCTGCTCCAATGAGCCCCAGCTTTGCAGCTCCACCAATAAGAAACTGAACAGTGTCTAGTGTCTCTGGGTGTCATAAACTGATAATGTTGGATTTTGACAACTAATGAACCAGCCCTGTTCAGTGTGATACATTGATGTGCTCAAAGTTCTTGCGGTCTTTATACCATCAAACACAGACATACAGTATATTCACAGGAGACAACTGAACTATTGATGACAAGACACAAAATACTGTACAATGCAGTCAATTCCCTACAAGTGGAGATCTCACAACACTTTTCTATGGTGAAATGTGTTATGCCCCTTATCTGTTTTTTTATGTAAAGCACCCACTTGGTGCATGCGATTTCTTTCCTGTAAAGCACTTCCTGTATGAAAGGTGCTATACCAAAAACGTTTATTATTATTAGTCCTGACAATTTGTAATTCTTTATTTTCACCCATCTTATGTTCATCATTTTACACAAATGACCATGTAATTTATATATTCAGGGCATATTCGCGAACTTGCACAGTAATGATGGTTTAATACTGCAGTTTTTCTCTCTATCCACATCCCCTGTAGCCTTCCTGTCTTTGTAGGGAGAATTCCACTGAAGGGATACAGAAAACTGTATACTCCTTTGAAAATCTGTTTCAGTTCACCACACCTGAAGAAAAAAGAACAGATGGGCATAGGTTAAGTTTTTTTATGTGAATTTTTCTGGTAGCAGTGTTTCTCTGGTATTAATTTAGCAGTGGTAGATCTTGACAACAAGGAATTTACCATCAGTCCAACTGAAATGAGACATTCAAATGAACACTTTTTATCTAAAACAACACAAAAAACAGTCCAGTTTTAGAACTTATGATTAAAATCACTTTAGCACAAGAACCTCGACTTGATTCATAACTTCAGTGAAAACATATATAGATAAAGGACTAATGTAGAATGTAGAATCCTCACTCACAAGTACCACTCATTACTGTAGTGAGTTATTATTATGCCAGGACGTAAAAATTGCTCACTTTTGATGCTAATCAACTCTCAACTCAAATCAAAGACTTCACCTTCAGACACTTCAATTTAAACAGTCAGGAAAATATTAGCTGTTACTTGTGACATGCAACCAGTGTTGTGTGTGATCAGATAGTGTCATGAGTGAGACCACAGAGTGGTGACTGCAGACAGAGAGAGGCAGCTGCATCAGAACCAAAGTATTGGAATATTTTTTTTAATCCAATTGCCAATAAAATAATTTCAAAATGCAATATCATGGCAATAATCGACCAACCCCTAATCAAGACTCATAGTCCTAGGGCATTTCAACATTCCAATGGCAATATACAGGATGTTCAGAAATCAGAACAGGTGGGCTGTATCACAGACATTTACAATGTCCCTCATTTGACTAAAAGAGAACATCCACTTAACTGCACTCAACTGTACCAACAACAAAACAGTGCCAGTATGGCACTGAATAAAACTGTAATAAAATATCAGTGTACACTTTTTTTGCAAGGCAAATTATTTCTATATTTAATGCCATTCTACACTCCAAAAACCAGTCCAGGTGAGCCATATCATATCAATAACGACATTAAGTGCATAACACTGCATTATTAAGATAAGATCAAAACACAGATCAAAATCAATCCTTACTACTAACTTGATTAAGATGCCTGTTACCTAGTATATCTGCTCCACCAACATTTGCCATCTAATGAGAGAAGTTTTTTTTTTTTTTCAATTTGGCAAAAGCATTTTATGCCCTGCGATCGACTGGCGACCAATCCAGGGTGTACCCCGCCTCTCACCCGTTGACGGCTGGGATAGGCTCCAGCACCCCAGCAACCCCGAAAGGGATACGCGGTATAGAAAATGGATGGATGGATGGATGGATGGATTTTATTGATTGTCTGTGCAAGACGCATACAGTGGAGCAGATGCTGAGGAGTGAGGACTGAGCCAAACATTGTGAGGAGAAACAACTCTTGAAGGGGGGAATTTCTCATGACTCCTCATTTAATGATGTTAGCAGCTCCTTTGCTTTCAGTGCAAACTCTCCCTCAACATTCACACAGAAAGCTGGGTCCTTCACAATTCTCATCACTTCTCTGGGGGTACACAGGACAAGTTGTGTATAATACAGAACAAGGCACAGCAGTGGCTTTAAGAAACTTTTATCAATGGAGCATGACTGTACACTAACAGACCTCTGGTAATATCAGCAAAGGTTTTGACCAGACCATGTGTGCATGTGCGTACATACCTACATCATCACACTGAGTGCATCCACACACACAGACTCCACAACACACACAAACAGGAGACTAAAACCCAGAGTAGGAGATTTAATAGGAAGGGACGGAATGTTTTGGTGAAATTCAGAAGATGCATCTATATTAACCTGCTACACTGGCATTTTCGGCCCAGACCATTGGCAAGTTAATGTCAGAATAGTACGCTGATGTTGCAACAGTGCCAAATACCTTTTGCTATGCTATTTGCCATTGACTGGCTGAGCATGTGCAGTAGCTGAAAGTGTCACTTTTTGGGTAGTATCATGATTATGTTATGTTCTATTATTGTCATCATCATTAATGAAATCAATCATCATTCATTTTCAGCATCACAGTATGGTACACATACTATATCAGTGCACCCTGCATGAGAGTCCTTTTTTTCCTGCATGCTACTCGCTACTTACTGCTTCAACTGCAATGTACACTCTCATCCTGCTCACTCTGCTCCTTGGCATCCCTGTCACATGCCTGCTCCTCTTCCTGTTCCTCTGTTTGCTCCTTTGCCTGGCAGTGGCCAAGGCCAGCCACCTCTCCTCCTCCCTCCCCTGGCTGTATATTGGCAGGTACTGCTGTCTCTGTTGCTTTTGAAGCCACTGCTGCAGCTCCTGTAACAAACACAGGTGTGATTTTTGCACAGTGTTGGCATATAAACTCTTCATTTTTCTTGTTCGCAACTTCTTCACACCCCATTTCTTTTGTTTTTGTTGATCTTTCTTGACAATCGGAGACACTCCTCTTCATCCACACTTCCCCTCCATCTGACACAAGAAAGAGGACAAAGAGGGAGGGGTGGGTCTGACCAAGTAAAAGATGTGACTGGGCCAGTCTAGAGTCATTATAGAAAATGAGCCAAAGGACATGGTTTACAGGTCAGTTGTTAGCAATGCATTTTTTAAACACTGAAAATTAGACAATAGATTACATTGCATTGACCCAACAGGAGATTGCCCCTTATGTCCTGTATATATCTCATGTGGCTTGGGAAAACCTAGGGATCTCCATGAGGAGCTGAAAAATGTTGCTGGGGAGAGGGACATCCAGATTACCTTACTTAACCTGCTGACCCGGCCTTGGACAGGCGGTGAAAATAGGCAGATGGATGGATAGACAGAAGATTATTTATCTTACTCTAATGTTACTGATTATTATTAATTAGTGCTGTCAAAAATATTGCGTTATTAACGCGTTAACGCAAATCAATTTTAGCGGCGTCATTTTTTTATGGCGCGATTAACGTTCTTTGTGACCTAGTGAACTTGTAGTTTTTTATAAGCTGTGGCCACTGCTAGTAACGTTACAAAAACTACAGGATCCGATTGTAAACCGGAAACAAAACAATGGGCACGCCCCACGCACGTGTTTGGTCTCGCTAGCTGTGGAAGTGTAGGCGGGTGTCAAGCGCGAGACGCCGAAATGGATGCGAACAAGATTCTGAATGGAAAGTTTAATTTCAAAAAGTTGCCAGATGGGTTGAATGACAAGACCAAAGTTTGGACAGAGGCGTATGGATACCGCAACTAAAAACAAGCTTACTGCAGCCATAGCCAAGTAATGTTCATTGTTTCTGGAGAGAAATAAGAGGCTGCGTTGATCAGCCTCTAGTGAATAAACAGAAGAGCGTTATAGTCTGACTGCTTGTATGTTCAGAGGAAACTTAAGAAAGGAAAGTTTCAGCCATGGTTTAACTGAACTATAGCCTGAGTCCTAGTTTACAATGATGTGCACTTTGTGACTTTATCTTGTATCGCCCTGTTTTGATCCCTTAGAAAGGGTTGTTGAAGGGGCTTTTTTGTAACCGTGCATTTATTTATTTTTTTTTGTCATCCGTTTATTGACAGTGTTAAATTGTGTGAGATTTGATTTATTCAAATGTGAATGACTGCTCAAAGTGAGAATGTTAGTGTGAAATATAACGCTACACATTGTTTTCAATAAAAAAACATTTGCACAAAGCAAGCCCATCCACTTTTCCATGCTGATAACAGTATTAAAATGATAATTAATGGGACATTTAGAATAGATAAAAATGTGCAATTAATTTGCGATTAATCGCGAGTTAACTATGACATTTATGCAATTAATCGTGATTAAATATTTTAATCGATTGACAGCACTATTATAGCACTATTATTAATGAATTATTATAATTATTAACATTTTTGTTGGGTTGTTGGGTTTTTTGTGTGGTACTGAAATCTGAGGTACTCAGATTCTTTACGGAAATAAGTGAAAGTACAATAATGTAAAAAAAAATAATAAAGAAATAAAATACATTTTAAAGCCCTGCATTCAAACTTTTACTTAAAAGTTAGTAAGAGTAAAGTAAAAGTATATGTGTATATGTGTGGTATACTATTAGCATGATTAGATTATTAATACTGATGCAACAATGTATAAATGGCATTTCACTCTCGTAGCAGAACGAGGTGTACAGTAGCTAGTTTACTACCTTAAATACACTTTGGTTGTGCAGGTCACTGGTTCCCAACCAAGGGATTAGGCCCCTCCTAGTTAAATCTGAGGGTCTGTGAGATGCTTGGACAGAAAACTATTGACACATACATTTGAGTTTATCTTTTGAACAGTAATGTTTGCTTTTTGTGTGCAATATTAGATCATTTGATCTATTTGGGACTCAAATGGTTATCTAAAAGAGGCCATGTGAGAAATTTGGAGGTAAACTCTAGTGGAACTCTGCAATTTCTGCTTTGTTCTATAAATACTTCAATCTGAAAAATAACTAATAACTTGTTGTCAGATAACTATATTGGAGTAAATGTTTCTTCTGAACTGTTGCGGAGTAGAACTATAAAGTGGTACAAAATGGATATACTCAAGTTGAGTACCTGAAAATGATACATAAGCACAATACTGGAGTAAATGTAGTTAGTTACTTTAACACCATGAATGACCATGGGACAAGATGGAGAGCAGTGGTTCCCTGTGTTTTAATTGATTGAGAATGTAAGATTAAAAATTAAGTATTAAGATCAAAAATGTACCAATTGTGACAAAAAGTGGTGATAAGCTAAAGTTAACATGTTGATGATATTTCTAATGGCAACCTTCTTTAATAATGCTCCATTGTGTCAGTCACCTTCAAATGTTTTCTAAATTCACATATGGCAAACTCACTTGAGCATACATAAGACATGAAACTATAATAAGACACAGTTTAAATATAGTTATTTGTACCTTACCATGTAATTCACTAAACAGGTGCAAATTGGAATCAAAGCAACTGTCTTCTATTAGCATATTTCCCCCTGCCCTACTCACTGGTGAATACCTTTTACATTACAGCATCAAGAGCCATGCATAATGTAAATGGATATATCCTCCAGTGTAGGCAGACTGATTACCCCCACTGCAGTCTCATCTGCTAAAAGAGGCATTAGGCATGATATGCCACTTTAAACTTGGGAGGAAAATGACATCTGGAAAATACCAAGGTGTTTTTAGCCTACCCTCCATCCACAGACTCTTAAAATTCATCTTCAAAATCAGCACAGAGATCCCTCAGTGTGTCATTTAGCAGGTTTTCCACCTCCAAGGTTATTAGCAAGGTTGTTAGTCATGAGGAGAAGTATGGAAGATGATTCCATATATCAATTTCTCAGCAGGCAGCATACAAGGAACATGATCCAATAGGCAAGGCCTTGCCAGGGAATTAATACTGTGCCATAAAAAGGTGTTAAATGCACCGCCTGAAGGCTACTTTGGTACAGGACCCCTTTGAGGCCTGTTACACAACACTGTTAGTATGGATTAAGTACTGCAGGACGTACTATGCCTGACCAGAGCAATAGTTAAAGAAACAAGAGAACAAGAAAAGTCCTGTAAGCGGCGTATAATAATCATTCTAGGTGGAAATGGGGCCCAAATATATATATTAAATATATATAGGTGTTTCACTGCCCCCCCTGCTGTTCTGCATAGGCCCCTCAGGCAGATCAACCCCAAGAGTGGCTATGGATAAATATTCAGAAGTGGATTGACCATTCCTATACATGGATAAGTTCAAGCTGTGTACCAGGAGTGAACAAGACAACAACTCACTGATTCACCTCACCAGGATCTACAGGATGGATGGATGAATAGGTGTTACTGCATGGAAAGAGAAGGTGATCGGGGCTATAGGGGCAGAGTTATCAGAAGGATAGCAGACATACAAAACAGCTGCAAGTACCTGGGTATCCCATAGGCCGATGATAAGGATGCAATGAAGTGAACCACAGCCAAATACCTCCAGAGGGTGAGACAGGTGCTGAGAACATACACAACATGTATGCCATGCCAGTCAACAGAAAACCAACTGCAGTAGTGTGTTGGCCATGAATATAGAGGCCATTGATGTCAAGACATGAAAGCTTCTCACAATGCACTCACAATGAGGGTTCCATCCAAAATCCAGCAACCTGAGACCCTGCGAGGAACAAAAACAGGATGGGTGCTGATTAGTAAGTATCAGTGTCAGAGCTCCAATCCAGGATGAAACAAGGAGTTTCCATGAATATATCATGCAGATGCCCCCTGGATGAACTGCTAAGAGAGTGCTTCAGGCAGCAGAAGACAGAGGGTGGCTGAAATCAAGAAATCCTTCCAGTGGCTAGAAAAGGCCAACGTGATAAATGATGCAGCACATGTAAACACCAGATCCATAGAGGCAGGGGTCTACCGTAGCCAACAGGGCCATAAAGTACAGGCTTTGTAAAGATGGCCGGAGACAGTTCAGCACAGACTAGCAAGGTGTAAGATGCAAGATCAGACAGCATACATTATTAGATTAGTCTTGGGGACTTAGTTTAGAAGATTATTAGATTAGATTTGGGGATTTAGATTAGAAGTTCCCAAGTCCCAATGGGACACCCCACCAAAAGTGATTGAGAACAAACAAACAAAGCTCAGATCCTGAGGGACTTCAAGTTCCAGACTGACAAGCAGACATTGTGGTGGTTGACAGGGAGCAGAAGAGAGCAGTTGTGATAGATGTGGCAATCCCAGCTGGAACAACTGCAGCAGATGTGGAAGGTGAAATCTCCCAGTGGTAACAGGAGCATTAGGAACCGTGACCCCTCAAAGCAGATTTCAGGTACAACATCTGAGGCCTCTGTCCAGAAGAGTGCAGTCCTTGGAATTTATGGATATATATCCACATATCTACATATCTTGTCAACTCCTAGGCTTTAAATTTATATCAACTGTAAATACATTTTGCAGGACATACAATGTCACCCGGATTACTTTTTCTGTTAACAATTTTATTCACAGTGAGGAAATGTTGCTATAATGCAACGGGCAAGTCACAGAATGTTGACTCTGAATTAAACAGTAAAATGTTGATTGACGTGTCCTGTAACCACACACAAGATTCAGTATGTGATCTCCCTATTACAGTTATGGTCTATAAATGTACCGCTTCTTATAGTATTTCACTCAGGGTAGACACTATTTGTCATGGGCAAATTTTGGCCAAATGGTGGTGATTGAGAAAAGCTCTGTGGGTCACCACAATCACTGGGTACCATGAATGTCTATACCAAAATCTCAAAGCAGTGCCCCTGTATTTGTCAAGATGTCAAGATGTCAAGATGCCATAAGCCAATCTGCTGAACTGACAGAAAAACCAACTAGGAGCCTCTTAATGGACCACTGCTACCTGAGGTGAGGGTCACATGACTGACAAGGGTAGCCAAGCTAGCACTACCTTCAGAAAGTAAATCTCTGAGCATACCAGCTGACCACTTTTGGATGTTCGAGCTATTACTAAAATGTTGGCTGTTGGTTTGGCAATGTTGTCATTTTGGGATGAGTTCATTGATGAAAAAGTTTTCTGTCTTTTTACTACAATGGCAGAGCTGCACTTTCTTGATTATCTGGTATTACTGCAATCAGACATTCTAATCAGAGCTGGTGGAAGTCATTTGTTAGTTAACTGAACCACACAGTAAAGAACTGTGATACAACTGTAATGAGCAAGTAACTTCGTAATGAACAGTAATGCAGACATTGTAAAGTAGGTTAAAAATAGAGATCCTTGATAATACTGGAACCACAACAGTAGTTGATACATTTTCGCCTGGTTTCTGCAAACTGTACTCCACTGAAATGACTCTCCTTGAGGTCTCTAGTGATATTCAATGGCTGCAGATGATGGAAATTGTTCAGTTTTGGTTTTACTGGACCACAGGCTAAATTACCTTGTGAGCATTTCTGGGACTGCCTTGGAGTGATTCCAGTCCTACAAATAGGACTTTGTTGGTCTCTATAGGTGAGCTTGTGTTGGACACTGCTGCTTTACCATATGGTGTCCACCAGAAAATGTTCTTGGGACCTATTTATGCCTCCATATAAATGCTCCTGCTAGAAAAGATTATTAGTAGTTTAAGTAACATCTCCTATTATCTGAATGTTGATGACATCCAGTTGCATTTTTCATTTAAACCTGATAAGCCTCATGACTTACAGTTGAGGTGGCTGACTGAATAGCAGCATGCTTTAGAGCTCTCATAATACTCATACATAACAATGAGTTTTTGGCCTCTCGTATATTAATGAACACCTGAGACATAAACAAATGTGCCAAATCCCATCTTAAAAGGCACAGGAGAAGAAGGAAAATGAAAAACAGTGAGACATTGAAGTGGCTAGTGTTAGTATGGTTAAACCTGACACTGGTAGCTGCTTGGACACCCAGTTTCCAGTCCCAAGTCTGTTTTTTGAGAGTGATGGAAAAAAATGACTGACTTGATCCAAAAACCATTTGCTGCCTGTATCAGCCAAGTAGCTGCATCTATTGTGAAGGTGGAAGGGGGGTTGCAATCTAATGCAGACAGAGTGGCCCAAGTGGAGCACAAATTCATGGAGATACAGCAGTCAGTTACCAACCTACACCGAGACTATGACATGCTTAAAAAACACACCCGGGCTGAGCCTGAACTCAAGGTACTCCTTGATGACCAGGAGAATCGCTGGAATCTGAAGATTGCAGGATTCCCAGAGGGAGCTGAAGATAACACTGTTCGCGTTCTTATAAAATGATTACCACTGATATTAGATCTCTCTGACACACTGGAGATAATGAGTATACTCATTATAATCATTGAGCATACTGCATGCTTCAGTGGAGGCCACAGGAGAGTGGAACGCCATGAACTTTTGTCATTAAGAAGATGAGGCGGGAATGACAGGAGGAGGGGGATTTATAAACTGGTTAATTGTGCCAAACAGGAACAGCTTGCTCATCTTTGATAGTCTGGTTCAGTTTAGCTCCTTCATATAAATGTGATGAAATTCAAGCTGAGGTTTTTCACATCTATGTTCTACCTTCCTATATTTTCGTCTTTGTTGTCTGATGTCTTTGTTGATCGAAGGGGTTGTATTAATAATTGAGACAGATGACATACACGCTTTAATAAACCAACTAACTTGGTCTTTAATATTAGTGAAGTGAGTCAGGCAATCAGCCAGACCAGAAAAATAGCTTGAAAATGTGGCTGCAGACTGCTCATTAATGCGAGAGGGGATTATATGATTCTGGGTCATTAGTCGGTAGTAAGAGTGCATGTTTCTCATGCGTCTTTCTAACCAAAATTAGGTCTGTTGTGTCAAGAAATGAAATGGAGATTTCATCACATTTGGACTATTGTAATTCACTTTTTATCTGCCTGCCTTAATAAATGTTGTTTATATTGTTCAAAAAAATCATTTTAGAATCCACAGTATATCATAGACTTTCAGCACCCCCACACTATGAGCCAAGCTCTTAAGTCCTTTCCAGGGTTTTCTAAGTAAGTCTGTTTTAAGACTCAGGGAGATCCTACTCTCCAGTTGGTAGCCCCTAAGTTTTGTAATAGTAAGTTGAGGTCTTTGGTCTCTGTGAATCTTTTGAAAAAGCATATAAAACTCCATCTGTTCAGACAGACATTTAGGTAAAATCTTTTTTATGTTTTAATATGTGTCTTATGTCTCTTTCCTTTGTTTGTTTTACCTGGTGTTTTGTTTGTTTTATTTATTTGTTTCTATTTGATTGTGCTTGATGTTATATCTTTGGCTGTAAAGCACTTTGTAATTGGTAAATAAACTGCTCGCTTGATCCTTAAATCTGGTTTTCAAAACTGAATCAAAATAGAAGTTATGTTTGCATGATTGTTCAGGAAGGATATAATTTCAGCTCATCCTCACCAAAAAAGCAACTGTCAAGGGACTGTCCAAGAACGTTATTACGACCTATATCTAAAAGTAAGAAGTCAAGTGATGTAATATAGAGATCCCCATATTCGAGAAAGGTGGAGTGGATAGATGCATCAAACAACACTAAACATTCACCCAGGAGGCCACTGTTTGTGTCCCATGTGAAACCAAAAGTCAACAACGACTTATTTTACTTGAGGTTCATAACAGTAACATACTTATTTTAACCCATGACCTTTTCCTAAACCTAACCAAATTCTTTCGGTGCCTAAACTTAACAAAAGTGCTTGCAATGAAAACATGTGTTTGTTGTTGTCACTCAGATTTATTTTGAAAGCTTAACTAGACAATGCATATTTATTATTGCTAACTTGACCACAGAGACCTGCATGTTGAAAAATGATGCTTACAGGGTACCCACTGTCTTCAAAAGTGACTCCAAGACATCACTTTTGAAGGCAGTGGGTACCCTGTAAGCAACAACATCCTGACCAAACATCCATATGTGGCAAATGTTGTCAGTTCTACTTTGTTTAATGATGAACGAGAAGTGGGATAAAACTCAGAAAACTCAACACAATGTATTGTTAGGCTGGGCCTTAATTTAGCAGTAGTTGGACTCAATATACAGACCGGAGACAAGAGTAAAAAGGAAACAAGTTCATTAAAGAAATAAATAACAAAAGGAGCACTCATAAGGAAGGGAAACAAACGAAACTAAAGGTGCACTCAAGCGAGTGGAACAAACAAAACTCCAAGTGGGAGGCTGAGGTTGAGCAAAGGCTGGACATGGCTGGTAGGCACTGAAAAAACACAGAAGCACACATAAGAACCAAAGAAAGGGCCACCTTACTAGATGTGCAAAATAGTGAGACAGCAACAGGCAAACAACTGGAGGTGCTCACTAGACACAGGCTCTGGAAACTCATGAGAGAGATCAAGATAATCCAGCAAGAAACCAAGCTCCGCGTCTTCCTTATGTACTGAGCCCCAATCAGGCTCATGCTCCAGGTGTGCTGCTGGAGAGACGGGGCCAGCTGGGTGCAGGGAAACACCCAGCTGAGACAGACAGACAAGGGAACAGACAGACAGACACCTAACACTAGGGAAAAGGGAAACAGAGAACACAAGGAAGCAAATCCATCCATTATCTATACCGCCTATCCCTTTCAGGGTTGCGGGGGGCTGGAGCCTATCCCAGCTACAATGGGTGAGAGGCGGGGTACACCGTGAACCGGTCGCCAGCCGATTGCAGGGCCACATTCAAGGACAAACAAACATTCACACTCACACCTACGGACAATTTAGAGTCATCAATTAACCTAATGAGCATGTTTTTGGTCTGTGGGAGGAAGCCGGAGTACCTGGAGAGAACCCACGCATGCACGGGAAGAATGTGCAAACTTCACACAGAAAGGCCCCGCCTGACCCGGGGATTGAACCGGCAACCTTCTTGCTATGAGGCACGCGCACTACCTGCTGCGCCACCGTGCAGCCCAGGAAGCAAATCCTAACATGTAAATATGTAAGCTGCATATGAATAGAATGTGCAGCAAACATTTTCGAGTCTAGTGGTTTCTTTCAAACTAGTGTTATTTTCATTAATGAAAATTATGACTCAACATGTTCATTAATGACCTTTTTCCATGACTTAGACAAGACCTTGCCAAGACAACACCTCAACACCTCAAATTCCTTTTTTTATTATTCTTATTTATTTTATTTTTTTTAGATTATTTTTTGGGCTTTTTTGGGCCTTCATTGTGACAGAGATGGCTGAAGACATGACAGGGAAGAGGGCAGAGAGAGGGGATGACATGCGGCAAATGAGTTGCAGGTGATTCTGCCGAAAATGCACTTTTAAAAATAGAAACTTTACTAAAATCTGTTGGGGGGGGGGGGGGGGGGGCATGTGGGCCTTGTTTATTTCTTTGGCTTTCAAACAGTTCATAACAGCCTCACAAATGTCCTCCCCGTGTTTGCCCCTTCAGCGGTATCAACTCAATGATTTCTTTCTGTGGTCCATTCGAGTTCACATGTCTGCAGTGCAGTGCTGTCTGCTCTATCGTTGACATCACCATCACAGGCAACTGAGTATGCTGGAGCTGAACTCAAGTCCCTGATGGGCTGGTGATGTTTGCTGCCATTTTTATGGCCCAGCTATGGCCGTCTTTAATGGTCTTTGCGGAGATTTATTTTTGAAGTCTGAGTATAGATTATCTGATATTTTAATGAATGTTTCCTTCTTGTAATCCCCATCCGTGAACGGCTTGCACGCCTTACGATCTCCTGAGCTGCCACAAAACTTGCAACAGTAGTGGAGTTTGGAGAGTTGATCCATTTGAAAGTGCATTTGCTCTACTCTGCTTTCAGCAGTAACTCCAAAATTGCTCTCCTTCTCTCGTCTCCAGCCGGATACTTTTCAGCAAATGCAATGTGCTTGTTTAGAAAATGTCTTTTTTTGTTGTTTGCTAATATCTCACCGCAGATCAAGCGTACCAGTAAACCAGCAGTGTTGGTGAGGAACGCAAACAAATCTGCCCACCCACTGCTGAACTCTGTGTTTTCCTCCGAGATTTTTCTTTTTTTCTATTTGCCATCCATCCTGGCTAGCTTAACCAGCGAGACTGGAAGAGGCGCAGACTCGCTATAGGAAGCAGGCTATAACGCACATTTTATTTGACGGAATATTTTGTTTTTATTGGGGCTATTGGCTTAATATTTTTACTGTACAGCTGGAGAATGTGAGAAACGCTTTATGACTACAACGATGATAAATTAAAATTAAAATATTGGAAAATAATCATTGTTCATTTCTCTTTTTTTTGTCAAAGCCACAGGGAGCCACTTGAGAGGGGCAAAAGAGCCACATGCGGCTCCAGAGCCGCGGGTTGCCGACCCCCACCCTGTCAGCTGCGCACCTGCCGTGCATTCACCTGAGCACGCACAGGATAAAGGAAAAACCTGAGGGAAGGGAAAAGCTGACGTGGAAACAGTGATAGCAGGTGTCTGTATACTTTGGCCTTCTCTGTGGACATCACCAAGTACCTCTCAGAGCTGAAGCTCAAGCTCCAGCCAGCTTCTCAGCTCTCTGCTCTCAAATGTGAAATCATTTGAAGCAAAATTAAAGCTGTGGCAAGTGCAACTGGAAAGAGGAAACGCTGTACATTTTATGATATGACATCTAAATATGCTGGTGAGGTTGCAGAACTCCTTCGGGCATTTTTTCTCAGGCCATGAAAAATAAACAAAAGCATCATCATCACAGCTATCTGACATCAGATGCCTTACCAAAGAGAAGCAGTTCCAGCCATTGCTGATGTTAGTGTGGTATGTGTTCAATAATTTAATATGGCCACGGGTGCTACAAAGCAGGCAGCTGGGGGGCAAGGCCATCCTGATGTAATTGCTGCCATCCCTGCATCCCACATGCATAATAAGCTTTTCAGGCGCTTTCCAATCATCAGTGCATGTGCTACCATGTGAATGTGTTCAGCCTCATACAGACTGATTTGTGTGTAACTTCATTGGCAGTCACTTATGCAGCCATATGTATAATACAATATTTTATATAATATCCAATATTTTTTCAAAGGAGGATTGCTCCGTATATCTACGCTATCGTTTCAATTCAAACACCCTTCAAAAACTAGATGATTCCAAGAAAAATGGAGAAAAGGGTAGATTAAATTTGGCATCAAAGATAAAGTTGCATTACTTATTACTCACATCTCTGCTGACTGCAAGTATCCCACAACTGTTCAGTTTCTAGCTCAGTAGAAGAACACTCAGTTCTAGCCATGAGGATATCTCATTTGTTTCTTAGTGTTTGGAAAAAGCTGATGTCAGAGTCTTTTGTAGCGGCGAGTCTGAGTCTAAAATAAAAACAGAGGAGATGCATGATTGCAGACTGCAGTTAAAGATATTCTAAAATTACTCTGGGAGGACAGAGGGGACAGAAGATTTATGAGGTTTTTCAGAGGGATTTTAGCTGTTTGACACGTGGAGTTATCTATTCATCTGACATCTTCATTCACTCTTTGAATGAATTTTCATCACTATCTATCAGAGGCATTCATAATATGAGCTACTGTGACCAAGATCTGTACTCCATAAAGCTGCTGTTTATTTTTGCTGTTCAAAGATTTCTTTTTTAAAGATGAAACAGCATTTTCTGTATTTAATGAAAGCCTATTCCATCAACAGAATATAGTCCGGTGATGGATTGTGTTCTGTTCAGCTATTTTGATTCCAATATTCCAACATTCAGCAACAATTATTTTTCTTCTTTCAAATCATCTTGTGACAGATTTGAACTGAGAAATATGACTTAGATGGATATTAAACTGCAGAGTACAAAAAAACACTATGACATGATGATTTTCTTGGTAATTAAAAAAAAATTAAATAAAAAAAACTGGTAAAGCCACATGCTTACTTTGATGCTTGCAATGAAAACATTGCAATTAAACACATGAACTAGTAAGGATGAAACAGAGCATGCAACAGTGGTACTCCTCATTTATTTATTCATTCATTTATTTATTCATGCCAAGGCTCCAACAGTGGCTAAATGTATGAATGACACAGAGACAGGAGCATGCAAAAATGTGTAGTTAAAATAAAAAAAATGTGCAGCAGACAAATCTTGATGATCCACACACTATGGAGTCTGGCAAGTCAACTGAGAATGAACCGGCCGCAAGAGAGTCCAGTTCCAGAGTACTCATGACACAGACTGACAGGGCATAAACTGGAGCAAAAGGTTAGGCACCTGAGCACAAAAACACAAGAGTCAGGAAGGCAAAAATAGCATCATAATACTTATGTGATCTCTGGAGTCTCAGTTGTTACCATGAGGATGAACAGACAATTCAACTAATACTGCATGGAAGGCCATGCTTTTATACTGTGGAAGTGGGTGAGTCTTGATTGACTGATTGCCACACCCTGTTGACTGTCACACACACACACACACACACACACACACACACACACACACACACACACACACACACACACACACCTTCTGGCCTGACGTGTCTAAATTTAAGCAACTGTTCACAGCTTTAGGATGACAAAGATTCCACAATAGCCTGGACTGAAACTGCTGATGTTTGTGATGTACACTGATTTTAACACATACATACATACAAAGGTCCCATATATACCTACTCAGTACATTTTTTCCTTCTTTCTTTTTTTTTTAAGGGCTGGAAAAGTTAGCTTTAAAAGTCCAGGTCATTCCAGCATCTTACACTACCCTGTTAAGCTTGTAAGTGGGGCTGGGAGGCTAAATAAAATAAAATAAAATAAAATAAATGAAATAGGGGCATTGTTGCGCTCTTTACGTTGACTCCGGTTGGCTCTGGTGGTAGCGGAGACCCACCCAATATGGCGGCGACGCTGGATTACGCTCCAGCACATAATGAGGCGTCTACGTATATTATGTCTATGAACACAAAGGCACATTTGGGCAAAGGAGGGAACACTGCAGGACCGAAAAATGATGAAATTGATCTTTTAATGAATCAACATCAAATCCCCTGCCTTTGATTTGGAATTTTTCCAGTTCTCATCATTCGCTAGCCATTGCAGTGTATTTTCAGTGTATATTTTAATTTCTCATTAAATATGTCTGTGTCTCCAGCCGGAGCATTTGGTGAATCAAATATGCACTGCATGTGCGAGGCAAATGATGCCAGCTCTGGGCCTTGGAGCTCCATGGAGCTTAAAATACACAAGGCAAAGAAGAAGTACTTGATGGATGTCACAGACATCTCATCAAAGTTTCATATTCACTGAAAAAGAGCAGGAAAGTAGTTAGCATAAACATTAGGCAACAAAAGAGCACGTGAACATGCTCAAAATGACAATACTAACATGCTGATGTTCAGCAAGTATAATGTTTACCATGGTCGCCATCTTAGTTTAGCATGTTAGCATGCTAAAATTTGCCAACCATTACTAAACACAAAGTACAGCTGAGGCTGATGGGGATGGCATTAGTTTTGCAGGTACAGTATTTGGATGAGGATGAGCTGGCTGCTAAGGCTGAGGTTAATGACGATGTCTGCTGTAACCCACCTTCTCTCCACCATGCGCCATATGCACCAACTTATAAACTAGAGACCCCTTCAAAAGAGGGCTTGTCAATTTCGAATGCTGCCACCATGCTCTCACCCGCCATGCCCTCCCTGGCCCCGCTCTTTTTTTAAAGGTGCACAACTTTCAGGATAAAGTCTGGATCATGCAAAGAGCAAGGAAAGTGAAGTGTCCGTCGTATATCAGTGCCCCAGTCATGTAAAGATGCAGGAGAGGGGAATTGCCTTCAAACACCCAAAGGATTTGCAGTCTTCCTGGAAAAAGCTTCACACCCTAGGGGGCTACCTTCCTCAGTCTCTCCATATATTGCTATACACATGAACGTGGGCATTTCTTGAATTTTCCAGACAATGCAAGGTTTGATTAATACATGGAATTGGTGAGCATAAAGTTCAATATTCTGACAGTGATTTTGGCAGTGCTGTCTCCTTGTCCTTGTCCTTGTCCTTGTCCTTGTCCCATTTTTCTCACATGTTCTTGGGAGATTTATTATGTTATTGTATGTGTTATGCTGGTGCTTGATGAGATTCCTCTGACTCATAGTCTCTCTCTCCCTTTAGAGAAATGGGTCTGAGTGTTCCACTGATCTTTCATATTTTCTTGGTTTAGACATTCACATTCCCACTGTCTTATTAAATAAATGTAATTATTTACATGTATGGAGCTGTGGACTGGCAGTTGAGGTGTGCTACCAACTAATCTAATATTGTTTAAAGTTAGAGAGGAAAAGCTGGTCCAGCATCTTCCCCTTTATAAGTTGGAAAGTGTTTTGTTTCATTTCTGTGAGCTCTGGATTCCATCTACATTGTCATCTATATATAGCAAAGATACTTTTCTTAATATAAAATGACAAGTGGCAAACCCTGTGGGGGGGGGGCAGCAATTAGCAATTGTGTCAATTAATGAACACATATACTGACACATATATCACACGAACCTCTGCAATGACTGGCATTGCTTCTAATGTGTCTAATGTCAGATGATAGAAATTATGATAATGCTCTTCGGTGCTGGTTTTCCAGGGTTGCATCAGTCAGTCATGAGTGGAATCCAGTTTTGCAGGAGTCCATCCATCCATCTTCTATGCCGCTTATCCCTTTCGGGGTCGCGGGGGGGGGCCAGAGCCTATCTCGGCTGTCAACGGGTGAGAGGCGGGGTACACCCTGGACCGGTCGCCAGCCAATCGCAGGGCACATACACACAACCATTCACACTCACACTCACACCTAGGGGCAATTTAGAGTCACCAATCAACCTAATGAGCATGTTTTTGGTCTGTGGGAGGAAGCCGGAGTGCCCGGAGAGAACCCACGCATGCACGGGAAGAACATGCAAACCTCTCACCAAATGTCTAAAGGAGTTTTCACACTTGCTTGCATATTCAGATGTCATAGCAGGCTTTTGTTCTTGCAGAGTAGGAAAATGCACAGTGTCTCCTCTTTCCAGTTGCACTTGCCAGAGCTGTCAGAGGTTCAGCTCTGGGAGGTACATGGTAATGTCCACCATGAAGGTCAAATCATACAGACACTTGCTATCACCGAGTTCCCATGTCAGGTTTTTCCTTCATCTCTATAAATTATTCCAGACACTTAGGAACAATTTTAACTTTGTCCAGTGCTAGCAGCTCCACAGCTTTAACAAGGCAATCCTTCACAAATTCTTCTGAATGAATGAATGAACGTATGTGTGTGGTGAAAGGAGCAGCCATCCACATTAGTGGCTTGGCAAAATCAGCAGAATTCTGATTCACATGTTGCATACATATAAGAGGCTGTGAAATTTGGAAACATTTATTGGTGCCTTGATGGTGGTAACATCCTGGACAAGAGTTACTTGTGGTTTTACACCTTCTGTCCCTACAAGGAGGCCAACATAATTCACCTCAGTTCCCCTGTAAACACCTTGACCTCTTCGGCTATCAAAGCTGTGGTTTGTTCTGACAGCAGACCGAGGAATATGGCGACTGCAGGTCAGCCGAACGCCCTGGCAAACCGACCAGTGTCGCCACTGGCAGTGGCCCCCACATGAGCAGCAGCTGACTAGGCAAGAAGGACTGCAATAGCCAAAGGGGTGTGCTTACTGGGGAAACCACAGCTCACAGTCCACTATATCAGCACTGTTTGTTTTACACAATGGAAAAAAAAAAAAAAAAAAAAACAAACAAACAAAAAAAACAGACTGAACCAGAGCTACACATAATATAGTCTCTATGCTTCCCATTTAGGGTATGGAGGAAGAGCGACCAGCTGGAGGTCTGGGAAAGCAGCCATCGAGACTTTCGTCATACAGAAGTGGCCGTGGTTTCGTCAAAAATGGGTTGGAAAAAAACCATAGACAAATATCAGAAGCAGTTGTCTGCAAGTAAATTGAAGCATCTACTAAGTCTACATGTGACGTGCTGCAGAAAATACATATGTGCTGTATCACACTGCAGCACTTAATTTTTTTTTTCCTGATATTTATTTTGTTGAGGAGAAAAGACTGAAAAAGTATTCTATTAAATTTTACTTGTGCATATTTTGGTGTTCACAAATGATTTAATCACTTTGTAATGAATATTGTACCTCTGATCTGTTAAATGTTCTGCTGTTTGACAAGTGTTTGTCTTGTTTTGTCCATAACAAATTAAAACCAGTCAGCCTTTAAACTTGAAAGAAGTAATGATTTGACATTTATTGTAATAATTATCGCTACCGACTGATATGAAAATTGTTCTTGTGTATTTTTTGGCCTTATCATCCAGCTCTGTTCTGTACTCTTACAAAACATAATTCATCCCCTCCTCCAATAACACTGAACTCACACAGACATAGGCTAAATCCTGATAGTAATATCAACTTAGAAAAACACTAATAAGCCCTTTAAACCTGCATATCAATAAAGACTGGTGTACTCACCAGTCATAGGAGAACAATCTACCTGTTGTGATTTGCAGCAAAGCGATCAATCACTCTGTTGACATCCAATTCTTTGTCCTTCTGGAACTGATGGTCAGCACACCCAGTTGCTGGTTCGACTGCTATTACTCAGATACCACCCAATATCCCCACTTTGTTTTTTTTTTTTTTCCTTTCAAATAAGTTGCTTTGTCCGGAGAAGTTCTGCAGAAGGGTTTTCCTTGATTACCCCATAGACTTTAGCCATTTGCAAAAGATAACCTTTGTACATGAAAGTCATGGTGTGCTTGGGGTTGAAGGGTGCTGCTTCTCTCAGAATGTGGTAGCTTTCAGATGAAAACCATCAGCTCAATTAATTATCAGTTGATTACTGGGAACAAACATTTATGCTACATATACAGTGACCTGCAAAAGTATTCACCCCCTTGGCTTTTTTCATGTTCTGTTACCTCACAACCTGGAAGTAAAATGGATTATTTGAGGGTTGCATCATTTCATTAACAGAACATGCCAACAACTTTGAAGATGGGATTTTTATTTATTGTGAAGCAAACAACAAATAGGACAAAATAACAGAAAACTTCAGTGCATAACTATTCACCCCCTTAAAGTCAGTATTTTGTAGAGCCACCTTTTGTGGCAATTACAGCTGCAAGTTGGTTTGGATAAGTCTCCATGAGCTTGCCACATCCTGCCACTGGGATTTTTGCCCATTCCAAAGCAAACTGCTCTGGCTCCATCATGTTAGATGGTTTTTGCTTGTGAACAGCACAGTTCACTTGGACCAGTTTCCAAGTCCCTCCTGCTGAAAAGCATCCCCACAGCATGATGCTGCCACCACCGTGTTTCACTGTGGGGATGCTGTTCTTGGGGTGATGGGATGTGTTGGGTTTGCGTCAGACATAGCGTCTTCCTTGGTGCCCGAAACATTCAATTTTAGTCTCATCTGACAAGAGCACCTTCCTCCATATATTTGGGGAGTTGCCCACA
This sequence comes from Chaetodon trifascialis, assembly GCF_039877785.1. Taxonomy (NCBI): domain Eukaryota; kingdom Metazoa; phylum Chordata; class Actinopteri; order Chaetodontiformes; family Chaetodontidae; genus Chaetodon; species Chaetodon trifascialis. Next base: position 4,597,749 of record NC_092073.1, read on the forward strand.
TGCCTCTTGGCAAACTCAAAACGTGCCTCCTTATTTTAACACTGAGTAATGGCTTTTTTCTGGCCACTCTTCCATAAAGCCCTAACTCCATCAGGGTTACCTTTGGTCTCTGTGCTGCCTCTCTGATTAATGCCCTCCTTGCCTGGTCCGTCAGTGTTGGTGTGCGGCCCTCTCTTGGCAGGTTTGTTGTGGTACCATGTTCTTTCCGTTTGAAGATGATGGTTTTGATAGTACTCCAGGAATCATCAAAGATTTGGATATTTTTTTATAACCCAACCCTGGCTTGTACTTCTCAACAACTTTGTCCTTGACTTCTTTGGAGAGCTCCTTGGTCTTCATAATGTGATGCCTCTCGCTTACCGGTGTTGCAGCCTCTGGGGCCTTTGGGAAAAGGTGGACTTCATTTCACTAATTATGTGACTTCTGAAGGTAATTGGTTGCATCAGAACTTTTTAGGGGCTTCATAGCAAAGGGGGTGAATACATACGCACATGCCAATTATCAGTTTTTTATTTTTTTAATTCTTTTTTAATATATCTTTCTCATTTCACTTCACCAACTTAGACTATTTTGTGCAGATCCATGACATAAAATTCAGATTAAAAAAACTTTAAATTACAGGTTGTAATGTAAAAAAAAAAAAAAAAAAAAAAGGTAAAAAGCCAAGGGGGGTGAATACTTTTGCAAGGCACTGTACATATGATGGGCTGTCCACCATGAACTCCCACTGAGGCACCCTGGTGACTGGCACACTCCCAGAGTGCATTCCACACTTCAACATTGTGTCTCTCATTTAGGGTATCGACAACTGAACAAACCAGATCATTAGAGGATGCCAGTTCCTCATCTGCGGCCTGCAAATGGCTGGATTGGGTTTTTGAAAGGCTAAATATGCTTCCGCATGGTGGCGTGCAGAGCAAACCGTTCATCATCAATCCAGTCAGTGATTTTCCTTCCTTCCTTTGCCCCATGAGCATTTGACTGGTTATTCACATCTGCGCAAGTCACTGAAAAGCAGGGTGATCTCTTTTAATCACACACAGTAAAATATTGGCAGATCCATCACGTCAAATAATCTGTTCAGTTGCACTACCCGCTGTTGTTGTTGCTACTTTGTGAATAACAGACCCAGCATAAAAATTTGGAGAGCATCTGCATTGTTGTTAACATTCTGTGACTGGTTTCACATTATGCACATTCTTCATTCACATTCTTGGCAAAATTTTTGTCTAGGCGCTGCTGTTGCACACAGACTTAACGAATGCCCCATAGCAGCATTGGACCATCCATGTGTTTTTGTCTATGCTACACTTACCCAGTGTCTGTTGACCTGACTTGAGTAAAGATTGTGCATTTAAGCCATCTGTCCCAACAAAGTCCAAGAATTCTTCATGAATGTTGTCATTGTTTAGAGAAAGCTTTCTTGCTTATGAGTTTGGTTTCATCAACCATTAAAGCAACGTGCTCTCCCACCTTAACCTTACTTGCCCCCTTTCGTGCTAGCTTTGATGTCAATCAATTCATTCTGAATGTTATGGTGTACGTATTTAGCACTGCCAGGCCCACTAGCTAAGTTCTTTGAGACTGTACTGTCAAAGCAGATTAACTGTTCAAGGAAATTGCCGATGATGGATTTCATGTATTCTCCGTGTCCTTGTGGACCTATTGTTTGACAAGCTGTTGTTAGAATATGGTACTGAATAACCAGACCCAAATGCTGAATTTCAGACTTGGAGACAGGGATATCTAAAAGGCAACAGTTTAACAGATTGCTCAAACAGAATGTGCAATAGACAAGTCTAGAAGATCCACACAAAAAGGCTCGAGAGTCGACTGAGAGTGGACAGGCTAAGTGAAAGACCAGTTCCAAATTACTCACAACAACAGACTGACAGGGCATAGACTGGAGCACGAGGGTAGGCACTTGGGCACAAAAACTGGAAGGCAGGAAGCAGACAAGGAAAGAATATCACAATACCAAGTTGATCGCAGAGTCTCAGTGTTACCACAAAGGTGAACAATCAACTGGACGAATACTTGTTAAAATGCTGTAAGCAGATGGGTCCTTTCGATCACACCTTGAATTCACAACATACTTCCAAGTCTGGTTTATAGGAAACACATTACATTGTGTTGGATCACTTTCTCTGATCATTTTCTCCGGTTTTGATGACACCCAGCATGGGTGAAGCTCTTTTTAATATGACCAGGTCCATGGTGGAAAACAATGTCTACACACATAGCAGAACATCACAAAGTCCTCCACCATGTTACCAATCTCACTGTTGGAATTAGGAGTCTATCACTTGCCACCGACACCATCCACTCTCCCTAGTTTTTGTATGATAAACTTGTAGGAATTGCCAAATGAAAACCGCTAGAACTGCTAACTGCTAACATTAATGTTACTGCACACATGTACAATCACAAACCAACCATATATGCACACCATAACCGGTAACAACAAGAGTAACTGATAATCAGCATATATTCTCCGATAGGATATTGCAGATGTGCTTTAATACATTCTATGTAGGATTGTTAAGCACAGGAAATAATAAACAAATAGTGTATGAATGCACTGATTCACCATCGGCTGCTACACTGTGTTTGATTCACACAGTTTGCCAGTTGAAGGTTGGATCTCTCAGTAAGTTGAGCCGAGGTTTCAGACTAATGGAACAGCACTTAATATGGCAGCAGAGATTCTCCTTAATGAGAGTGCCAAAGGGAAGTGAATGAGGACTTATTAAAATGACTAATGAAATGGAGCATTAGTCACTTCCCTGGCCTTGCCAATGATGGAGAGACCTTTGACCTTTACCCCCCTAACTGAATCTCCAATCACTGATTTTGTTCTCAAAACAAGATAAAACAAAACAAAACATTGTCTATCTCTGTCCTTCACTTCCTTTCCTCGGACAAAGTTTTTTGCAACATCATGCTCTTTTCGTAGCAATATCGTCACTGACCTTTCCACTACTTACTGTTGTTGTTTGCTTGTAATTGTGTGATTAAAAATCTGTTTTTTCTACTCCTCCACACATTGCAAGTCACTTTGGATGAATGTGGCAGCTAAATGCCAAAATTGTAAATGCAAATGAGACAGGTACAAGCACTAAAACATGAACAGCATTTGATTATTGCTAAGAGCAGGTGGTGCCTTTGTGTGAGTGTGTGTCTGAGTGCATGTGTGTTTTGGGGTATCAGAGTTACCTCTGCATTTGGCATCTGTTTAAGTGAATATAATGTTTAGGATTTTAAATAAGGTCCCTCATATTTTGTCTTTTTGAATCACGAGACTCATCTATCTGTGTGTTACTCTGTTTAACCAGCAATACAATTCTTATTCTCCATCTTTTAGGCATAACTACAATAATAAATGAGAGCGTACCAGTCTCTCTCTCTCTCTCTCTCTCTCTCTCTCTCTCTCTCTCTCTCTCTCTCTCTCTCTCTCTCTCTCTCTGTGTGTGTGTGTGTGTGTGTGTGTGTGTGTGCAGGCTGTGCAGGACTCAGTTGGACATCAAATAAGAGGCCATCATCAATCTCTGTCACACTCTCCAGGGACTAGGGAGGGTGTGTGTGTGTGTGTGTGTGTGTGTGTGTGTGTGTGTGTGTGTGTGTGTGTCTGTATGCATTGGAAGGAGGGGGAACAGAGGCCAGGTCAAGTGCGTGTGTGTGGGTGTGTCTACTGAGGAGATGGAGTAAATGTGGACGAGACAAAGGAAGTGTTACGGGCTTCAGAACAATGCAGAGGGATATGTTTGTGTCAGTGTGCGTGTGTGTGTGTCAAAGACTGGCATATGGCCAATGCACACAAGTCTAGCCACAGCATGTCATTTAGGATATCTTATCTGGGAAGAGTAGCAGCAGTGAGAATATTATCTCTTTTTGCTGATGTTATTGTTATGATCTCTCAGTCGGAGCCACGGTGACACGTTCTTTCTGTCTGACAAAATCACGAGGGTCACCTTCCTCTCTGTCTTTGTCTAGCACAAAAGAGTTTTCCCCTCACTAAGATGGACTTTTCTGTATGGGTTTCTATGTCAGTCTGAGCTGAGAAACGTGTTGAGAAATCACCGGCCTACATATCCCATATGTTTAGCTATTGACTATCCTTCATGCTCAGGCTGAAATGTAGCAAATCTCTGACAGAAATAGTTAAAGGTATGAAAGTTATGTGCAATGATAAGTTATTATTGTTTTGTTTATATGGTGTTTATTAAAAGATTATACTTGAACTAGTTATTAATTTCATACTCACCCCTCTTTTTACAGAAGTAATATGAAAGTAACCTGACAAAAGTGATATTTTGGCATCATAGTGAATAGCAACAGTGTTTGTTTACAGCAGTGACAGAGTTGCTCCATTGGGGCGGGGTGTGGCAGGTCATTCTACCAATCATCATCGCTCTTTCGCCGTGCAACCACTAGAGAGGCGGGACTTGTGGCTCTATTAGCCAATCAGCGTCTACCTTCCTCAGCGCTTGGAGAAGTTAGCAGTCGACAGCCAGTCTGGTCCGTAGCCACGATGGATGCAATACCATGCCTTCTGCTCGTCCTCCTGTTCTGGACAAGGATACAATATAATACCGGTAAGTGCTCCTAAATGGACAACATGGACTTGTGTCGTGTGTTTCTCACGTGTTTCTTGAAAGTTACACTCTCGTGTCTGGCTAGTTTCGCTAGAAAAGCTCTTTGTTCAAGAAGCCTGAAGAAGCAGTGTCTCTAACTAAGATGGCGCAGGGTCGGTGGCCAGCGTTCTGCTGCCTGTCTGAGGAATGTTTATTGTCTGGGAAAAAAAGAGCAGGGAGCTAAAAGTCACATCGGGCTTAAAAGAGCCGACGGCTGTAGCTCAGGATCAAAGCTGGCCTCTCTTCGGCTAGGTTTTGGTCACAGGTTTTTGATTCTGCTTTCCCAACAAAGAGCACCGGAGTCTGTCCGGAGGAACAGTCCTTAGTTTCGCAAATACGAAGTTGGCAGCATCGCTCTGTAACTTCGATGTTTGCTTTTTGTCAAGCACTGGTTGTTCATTTACCTTGAAGTGGGAGCTTGTCCCATGGCAGGTTTTTAGGAGCATGTCGCGTTAGTTGAACTGTGTAAGTTGATTTTAGCTCAGGGCTGGATGGCTGTCGTGTTCCAGGTGACCGTTATCTCTCTGTGTTGGCACCTCAGTGACTGTTTTCTCACCGCAGACGTCATGACAGGAACGTTCCTGCTCTCAGTTGTTTTGAGTGGACGTTTGGACTCTTGAAGTGACTAAATTGGTGACTTTTTTCTCGGGATGACATTTGTTGTGTAGTCTTGTAAATGTATATTCTATCCTGTCTACACTCTAATTAGTTAGTAAATGAGCCGCTCGGAGTGTTAACTGGTGGTTTAACTTTCTATTTAACGCCAATAGCTGTGTGACAGATATTCCTCAGCACCATCACGTTCGCCTGTTAGCTTTTAGCTACCGCAGATAGCAGTGTTGAACTAGTTATAGCACAGAGTTCAGACATTTTTTCGTTTCTTGTTTCGCTGTACCTTTACGACGGTTTAGTGTCTGGAAAATGACAGTTTTTCTTGTGATGGCGTTTTCAGACATACGGCTTAGAAGGATTTTGCCCCGTAGACACCGTGGTTTAACAGCTTGCTGTCAGAAGATGTGAAACAATTTCTTCCGTACTTGTCATTCTCCCAGTTTAACAGTGCACAGCGCACCGGGTACGCCAAACTCCATTCAAAATGTACCAGTTTAAAGCTGCGTTGTATTGTCGGAGTCTTTAACCATTTGTTGACGAGTTGTCAAGTCTCCTGGTGCATTTGGTTTACACATTTGTAAACGGCGCAGCATTTCACTAAAACTCGACTTTGAAAATAGCTTTGCAATGATTGTTATAGTGCAGACTGCAGTAGAGATGTTTAAGAAACATCCTTGGCGTTTTTTATTTATGTCGTGTGGAGAAGAGTCTCCTAAAGACCCTCCGATTAATCTTGAGTAATATTTAATGGTTGGTGGTTACTGATCAGCAGTATTGAACTACACCGCAAAAAATGTGAACTGGATTCGCATATATAGCTCCTCATGAGAGAATGCCATTGATCACCACCACTGCTACAACTGATGCTTGCTCTCGCTCCGCTGAGATTTTTATTTCCCCTTTGCAACGGAACGTTTTCCCTTTGTTTCAGTGGTCAGCTTATTGCAAAAGGAGCAGGCTTTTCTCATAGATACAAACAGCCGATAGTGTGTTTTTTTTCCTATTGACTGCAGACTCACGCGTTTCCTTTGTGTGACATTCCTTTGTGTGGAGAAAGGGAGCGAGAGCCTCATCATGAGTGGAGGAGCATGCTTTTTAAACAGCATACATTAAGATCCCATCAGAACCCAGTCATGCCAAAAGCACCGTCGTGTCCTCATATACCCCATCGCTGCCTCGGATGCAGACTGGTTATTAAATTGATATGTTGGCTGAGGGACACACAAGAAGGGTGGGAATTCAGCTTTCTTTGTCCAGCAATAGGATTGTCATGGCGTGGGTCCGCGGCATGAGCTGCATCATTTACATCAGAATAGAATCCAATATTTTAGGTGCAGATAATCTGACCCAGCAGATTAGAAAAAAGAAAAAGTGCAACAGCACACATAGCAGCTTTTATGTGAGTCACACCAACATCAAGGTTGTATATTTGATTTTACATACATATAGACTATCACAAAAGCATAGATATAATTTAACCAGGGAAGACCTTCACTGACACCTTCACATGTCACGCTGATGTTCAGTATTCAGGACCACACCCCTGCAGCTCACACACACTTGCTTTAGCAGCACTCACAAATAGCAGCGTACAACACACAAAGGCATCCGCACACATCCGAGTGCTGGCTGTGGGCTAAATTAGGTAGTGTCACTATTACTCTCCTCATCCTACCAGTCTCAGTCATCCTCCTGCCTAATAGGCTCTCTTCTCATGCTCTGTCACTCGTTTCTCCCTCTTACCCCCTCAGACCTCCCACCCCCCAGTTTCATTTGTCTGCTCTGAGTCTTGTGCTTCTCCCCCTGCCCCCTTTAGGCATAGTAAGTAAACGGACCACATTAAGCTGGAGTGGCTGGTATAAAGGATGAGTGTTGTGTCAGCACTCAGAGTCAAATGCGAGCCACTGTTAAGGGAGACTCCAAATCAATCGTGGCTGTCCCTGACTACAGATGATGTGGGGAATCATTTCAGGATGTTCTCTCATCTTGTCTTGCTCCAGGGTTGCTACTGGTCATGGAATTCCTGAAATAACTTGGAAGTTAGAGAGGTGTAGCATGCAGTGTGTCCGATTCTTACACTGTGTATTTGGGAAGTTGCAATGTTTGGCAGTTGGAATGCAGGAAATTGACAGGAAGTGACACAAGGCATTAACTAAAACTGTGACAAACTGCATCATTAGAATACTTTTTAGAATTTCTGTTGAAAATTATGGCTTTATTTGCTTGGTGTCTCACTTGTGTCCACAGATTGTTCACTCTTTCAGCTCTGAGCATTTTCTTATTGAGACTTTTTGCATGTGCACTGAGGGTGGGTGACATGACCTGGTGATAGAAATGAATGGCTGAGATGTTGAGGAGTTAAGACACACCTGTTAAAAAGAACTGCACTCAGAAATCGAGAGATTATTAGTCTACACACTGGTGTTTTGAAGCATTCTTAATTATCAAAGTTTTCTACTACCAATTGAAACTGGTTAGGGTTGGTTTAAAAGTGTCCTGTGTGCTAAAAATGTCACAGTATAGCCCAAGTGAGGTTAAAGCCAGAGTGGTCACTTCTTTAGAATAACAAATGAGGAAGGACTATTTTTCAGTAAGGCAATAGTCATGGGCTCTTTCATCAAGGCCATTGTGAGAGCGCTGTTTCTTCTTTTCTGTACGGTTCAACAGATATGTTTTTTTTTTATCTCAGTGTTACTGATACTCTAGAAATTCCACTGAGACACTGAGAGTTAATGTTTTGCACTTACTTTTGAGCTGATATTTTACGCTACTTTCATCTGTTCTTACCCCCCATCCCAGTTACTGGGGGCCATTTTTTGTTTCTGTTGTGTTTCTACAAAATGCTTGTGTGGTGTTGTTTTTCTGGGTGCTGTGTGCTGCTGCTGTCAGTACTAGCAGCAGAGGAATGTCAGGCATGAGGGTGACCCTGGACGCCCGTTGTCCTGGCCCAAGGAACCACGACTAATTTGAGAGGTTGTAGCCATGCCAGTGCCCATCGGATTCAAAGGCACCAATGCGTTAATTAATGGCCCCCCACTCTGCTCTCCTTCGTGGGGAGGCCAGGGAATCACAAGCTGTACTGCTGATTCTACGTTTGTCAGAGGCAAATGGTATGCTTGCATGTGTCAGATGGAAATAAGAGTTAATATTTAATCTCTGTAGACTGGTTTCTCATGATCACCTTTTGTTATTTTCATTTACAATCATTAAAGATACCTTCAGAAAAAGAAAAGCTGAGGGAACAGTATTTTCTTGTAGTATTTGTCTGCATGAGGTAAGCAGTTCTTTCCACAAACATACTGGTGTACACTGCGCTTACCATATGTACTGAGGTAATATCAACAGTAATATTTTATACAAGTTACCGTTTATAAACAGATGATAAGCCACAGTAGTAGTGCCACAGTATTCAAGCCTTGATGAGACAAATCTCAATGAAACATTAAGTTTTTCAGCATCGGCCATGGAAAATGGAATCTAGACAATGTTTTGTGAGTGGAAATATGCAGTCTTTGTAATATTGATATCTTTATCAAAGGAGAGATTAGGATCAGATAGGACACCAAGATTTTGTGAGATAGTGGAACCAGCAATGTTCAGAGTGAGATCACAGAATTTGTTTCTAATCTACTTTAGACCAAGATTTGGCATTTCAGTTTTCTCAGCATTTAAAAGAAGGGAATTAGATGACGTCATTGTTGATTTATGATATGCATTTTTCCAGTTTCACCAAATGTTGACAGGTATCAGGCTAAATAGAGATGGAAAACTGAGTATCATCTGCACAGAAATGGAAACTAAGTGGAAACTAATGATTAATGTACCAAGGGGCAACATGTAAATAGAAAAAAAGAAGAGGAGTGAGCACAGATCCCTGTGGTACACCACAACTGACCCTCTTATGGTCTGATGAACAGTTGTTTTGTAGAACAAAGATTTGTCAGAGGGCAGTGTCAGCGACACCAATATAACTTTTTGGGTGATGTAATAGAATGTGATACATCAAGCTGCACTGAGATGTAGTAGCACTAATATTGAACCTGAGCCAGAGTCTGAAGCAAGATGTAAATCATTTACCACTTTTGTCAAAGTGGTTTCTATGCGGTGCAATTTTCTGGCTGCAGTGGCTCGCATTTGTCATTAACCTAAATATTAAGATCCCACATAATTAAAAAACCATCCATTCATGTCAGTATGTCACAAAGAAGGGTACAAAGCTGATAAGAATTGTAAATAATGCCCTAGTGGTTGATGTAAAATTTCTATATAAAAAGACTTCAGATGATAGTACATGAGAAATACCTCAAAGGACAAGCCTTTGGAGTATTCCTTTCTTTGTGTCAAAAAAAGGACCTGCATCACAAATATGTACCTTCCACCCAAACCTCCTCCACCAAGCCAGAGCACACCATGTTGCTCTGCCGTTTACTCCTTCCAAAGACATCTAGCTTTCACTGAATGTCATCATGTAGTTATATATGGTGTGTCTGTGCAGTGATTTCAGTA